>NC_041371.1:5293196-5410696 GCF_900634415.1 Cottoperca gobio | reverse complement strand
GAAGAGCTAAAAGAAAGAAGTTCTGACAGACTAAACTCTTTCTTAAGTGGTTTATTAAACCTAACCCTAACCCTCAAAATGTACGTTTTTAACAATAAAACACTGAATCCTGAATCGTTTCCACGTAACGCAAACATCTTGTGAATTAAACTTCTGTTATTTATATATATTGTTTTATTCCCAAACAATCCTTCCTAAACTAAAATCTGTTTTTGTGTCCTTATTGTTCCTGCAGGCTGGGCTGAAGGCGGTTCCTCTCTCCACTACTCAGACGGTCGGTCCCCCCGTCTCTCTCTGGAGAAAGCCTTCGGCCGGTCGCTCAGAGACTCCCAGTGCCAACACATGTTGAAGCACCTCCACAA
Source organism: Cottoperca gobio (assembly GCF_900634415.1). Classification (NCBI taxonomy): domain Eukaryota; kingdom Metazoa; phylum Chordata; class Actinopteri; order Perciformes; family Bovichtidae; genus Cottoperca; species Cottoperca gobio. Next base: position 5,410,334 of record NC_041371.1, on the reverse strand, counting down.
TGGAGCCCGCATCACTGTGCAGATGCCTCCCAACGTAGAGGGTCACTGGGTGTCCACCAGGTAAACTATCGACTTGTGTTTTCATTGCATCCCAAGGAGGCGTGTGTGTATTGCAAATTTACTTTTGTTTAATAGGAAGGCAGGAAGTTTTGACATGCAAAATCCAATGCAACCTCCCCTTATGTTTAAACATGACATGTATGTAGCCTAAAATAGTTTAAATGATTGACACTGTCGTAAATGTTTTGTTTAAACTATACCGTCAGCTGCTCACAAGCTGCACATACTGCACTATATGTAACAACACTGCCGACATTTCTCAAAACGTACTATATTTGGTTTATATGAGTCATTTCTGTCACTTCATGCTCAACACGGTACAGTCTGAGCTACCTCTAATATAAGCTCTCACTTCCTGTTTGGAAGATACATACAACCAATAAAAGAGTGTAATGTATTAATACATTGAGTGGTTATTCCATTAAGAGTATAAATACAGTAAACAAACTAATGGTAAAGTCTACAATGGAGTAAATCTCCGGTATGGCCCTGAAGGGTCAGGAGCTTACAGGAGGCTCAATAGAAAGTCCACTTATACCGTACATGTTTGGAAATGGAAATGGAGGATTTGAATCGAATCCACTTGTTATCGTCACACATGTACACAGCAGAGCACACACAAGTTAATAATAATTTATTTTTTAAAGCTTGATATATATTGTGCAATGCAAAAGTAACACAAATGAGGAACAGGCTTGCTGCAGACTGAAACGCACACTAAACAGTTCTCTGAGCTCTGGAGTGGACCAACTTAAAACCTCTTGGTATTTATGTAAACATGTTCTGCATGTGGACTTGAGCGGTGTTTAATCTAAAAACTTCTGTTGCAGCTGTGAGGTGAGACCAGGCCCGGAGTTCCTGACGCGCTCCTACAGTTTCTACTCCAACAACAGCTTCCAGGCTCACCAGTTCTACTACGAGGACAACCACTGCACCAAACCCTCCTACACTCTGGTGATCCGCGGTCGTCAGCGCTCACGGCAGGCCTCCTGGATCATCCGCGGCGGCACAGAGGCGGAAGTACCACCTCCACCGCGTCCAGATGGTTTGTCACACGGCCACCGTGGCCAAAGAGCTCAGCCAGAGGCTCAACCGCAGCTGCAGAGGGGCCGTGAAGGGCCCCTGGGAGCCCAGTGTGACCTACGAGCTGTGGAGCGAGGAGGGCGGCTACGACTGCTCCAGGGAGCTTAACTTTGCCATGCATGAGCTGCAGCTGCTGAGGGTGGAGAAGCAGTACCTGCACCACAACCTGGATCACCTGGTGGAGGAGCTGTTTCTGGGAGACATCCACACTGAGCCGTCCCAGAGGCTTTACTACAAGCCGTCCAGCTACCAGACCGCCCTGCAAAACGCCAAGGTAAGCCCTGATGATCGCCTCAGTTAGAGTTTAGAGGGATGAGAGATACAGCTGTATTTTGTGCTAATTAGCAAACGTTGTTAGCATGCTTACAGCTGCATTTAACATGACTGTAGACTCTTGGTCTTGCTTCTTGTTGAATACTGGAGTGTTTCACATCTTCAGGCCTCAAAAATCAATCTTTGCTTGAGCTTCTCCTATAATTAAAGAGAACATCTGAATTAATAAGTAGTATCTGTAGAGAGAATTAGTTTTCTAGTATCCTTAAATGAATAGTCTGCAGTTCTTGTCACTGTTAACGTGGAGAGAGTTGCACGCAGAGTTACCAGTAGAAGCAGCTTGTGCAGTCCACTGCGTCTTGTGTTTATTGGACTGCACGACTAAGCCAGAAGTAGAGTTTCTGTTTTTTGTTTTTCTGTCCAGAGGACGCAGCTCGGCGGAGAACCTCCTCTGAACTTAACTCCAACTGTGTCGAGCTTTCACACCGCAAAGACCACACACACCAAAAACAGCATGAACTGACCTTGAGAACAGTCTTGTTTTATGAGAGTTTATCTTGAGCGTAGCCTCCGCAAGCCTGTGAGGAGAACTGGGTAAAATAATATTTGAAAGTAAGTCCTCGTGTTTGTGTTTCAGAGCGATTTGTATGATCGGAAAAATCAATGAATGCTGAACAAGTGCAGAAGTCAAGTTATTGTAATGTTCACTTGTGATACAATCTGTGTTCTGCAGTTGTAAACTCGACCTATCTGCGTCAACAAACCGCCATCTAAGACTTCTCCAAATACTTTTTAATCCATATCTGATTTAGGATCAGTGTGTATGTCAACAATCTTTCCCTTCCACACTAAACATTTGCACTGGTAGAAACCAGAAACTATGTCAAATACTGACTTCATCACCCGACTCTAGCGTCAAGAAAGAGCCCTTTCTTTCCTCCGCTGTGCTTACGGGATGTAATTTCTCTATTTACGCTGCTGAACAGCAGTTTCTCCGCTGGCTGAAACCCTAGAGTGATGTTTTCACTGTCACCCTCTACAGAGATTACAATGAAATCCTGTTCAGGTCCGCTGTCTAAATAAACACCCATTTGTACAGGGATGATGGGGCTTGGTGTTGCTGATCAGAATGTAAACAGTGTGGAGTGAGGTTCTGTGATCAGACGAGCTCTCCTGTGGAGCTGTAATGACCAGAGCTGCTCCCCTTAAGCCCCTCTGGCCCGCAGAGGCGCAATGTGAAACCCGGCCTATCTCTGGGAGCGATCAACATGTGGTATTCCTAGAATTTGGAATCATGCGGCCATATGAATTATTCCAGTGAGCACATACCAGGTCTGATTTCATGCATGCCTGAGTTTAAATCAAAGTGTTGCATGTGCTCTGTTTCTCCTCAAGCTTTCCTCAATGAGAAGGAAGGTGTTGGACACACTGTGCTTCACATTGTCTTAAAGGGTCAGTTCACTAAAGGATAAATAAGCGTATTTCCTCTCTTAACAGATCGTTTTGTTTTTTACTTGCCAAGGTTGTGAGAGATCTGTTTTTCTGCTGCCATCCAAATATATAATGGAGGTGAATGCATCTTTTGGTGAACATGAACATGGTGAAGCGTTCAGCAGCTTAAGAGCCAAATGTTTCCATCAGGAGTTGGTTGGGCATCAGAACGGAGCTCAAAGGAGAGTGAATATAGTTGACAAGGCTTTACACACAGTTTTCCACACATGCAGTAGTAATGTGAGCCCTATGAACACACTTTGATGTGTACAATCAGTGGAATTCCCCTTTTTTAAATTCAACAAATGGCCAGAAACACGACTCCAAATCAATGCTAATATTGTTTCATGTCTGCTGAATGTATATATAGAAAACTATTTGCTAACATGATCTTTAGATCTGAATCTGAAAACCTCCACGCATAGACCCAACACCCTCGGCTTGATCCTTGCAGAGGTAATATTGTATTTTGTCATTTGAGTGAACCGTCTCTTTAAATGAGGTATTAGCTTCTAGCGTTCTTTTTCTTTTTTAGAACGTCATAACTCATTTTATCGCTTTGGTCAAACGTTGAGCCCCATTGGTCACCATCTGTGCACGAGCAGTACATTCTATACTCTTCTGGTGTAACGGTGGTAGAAAACACTTCACTCCTTCCTACACAAAAAGCTCTAAATCCGACCATCTCTTGAGGTTGTAATGGTTTCTTTTCAGGGGCTTTTATTGCCATGGTGACTATCCAATCCATTAATCTTAAGTGGCGTACCCAGAGCTGGTCCCAGTCCAGAACATTTGCTGGTGCCAGTACGTTCATTCGTGGTTATTGGGTGGATCTCAGTAGTGATGCAGGAGCAGGGCGGCAGACTTTGTTTTTAAATTTGTTTCCAATCTGTTTTCTGTTGGCGGCCGCGTCCTCGCTGAGGAACGACCGCTTGATAATGACGCTTGTTACGAAGGGATCTGCGTTTTACTAGTGTTATTGTTGGTGGAGAGTTTCGGTGTTTATCACGCTGTTGCACGTCTCCCCTCGGGCAGAGGTGGATGTGTCATGCTGGCCTGGGTTCGGTTTATGTTTTGTTTTCGTTGCTACTTCTTTCTGAGCCTATAAGCCTTTTGAAATACATTTTAAAACTTGAGCAATGAAACCAGATGGACTAAGATATAAGACTCTTATTATGAATTCCTGGGAAGTCGTCTTACGGGAGAGATGCTGGCTCTGAGGATCCCAACGTGGAAAAACAGGAGAGTAGTCGCTGGCGGAGGAAGTATTCAGATCCTTTACTGAAGTAAAAGTACTAATAAATACTCAATTCCTGCATGCAAACCCTTACTTAAGTAAAAGTATATCACAAAAGGTACTTAAAGTATGAAAAGTGGAAGTACTCGTATGTTTTTACTAGTATTTATGATGTTTTTGACTTAATATTAAGGTGTAGATGTTTACAGTTGTGCTAATTGTAACTCCTTTTTATATTCTGTTGGTTAGTTTAATCCACAGCAATCTATAAAATCATCATATGTTTGTAGCGGCGCTGCAAGATGCATTTTCCAGTAGGTTTTTAAAGAGTTTAGTTAGCTTAAGAAAAGTAGTATTTGAAGATGCAGTGGATGCGGATGGAAAACTGTGATCTGAAGAGTAACTGAAGCTGTCGGACAAACGCAGCGGAGTAAAAAGTATAAAGTTGTGTACTTAAGAACATTACTTTAGTAAATGTTCATAGTTACATTCCACCAATGGGTGTAGTGTTTTAAAGCCTGACGTGGTTTCTGTTCCTCGTAAAAACGGTTTGCTTCTGGACATCATCCTCCCCTGAACTATGGCGGTAATCCCCAAAATGCCAAAATGAAAGATGGCTGCCAAACAAAGTGAAACTGGGTTCTAATTCTCCTTGATCCGCTGCGGCTTGGATTGTGCCTCATTTGTACGTCAGTTTAAACAAAAGTGGCAGCCAAATGTAGCAGTAAAAAAAAAACTGAAATGTAATTTGTGTAAAGGCAATGGCAGTAATATCCTTCCTCATTTCCTCCATGTTTCTTCAATTCCAGTAAGGATATAAAATGCTTTGCTGCCAGCATGAAGAGCCAACTATTTATTACAACACGAGCTTGAACAGGTTGGACGTTGTGTGCCATTGCAAAGACCTTCGAATGTTTTTCACTGTTTAAATGGAAAGTTACAAAAGTTCACTGAGAGCTTCTTGTGACAACAATATTTTATTAAAGCGTCACTTTCTTTTATTGGATGTTTAGTTTCAACTTCCATCCTTGTAGATGTTAGTTGAGTCCAGCTGATGGACGACAACAAAACTTCTATTTTTGGTCATTCTTTCAAGTAAAAATGCTTCAGTTTTATTATACTTATTTATCACCTTCTCATCTAACTCCATTAATGTGTGCATGATGTTTAAACTCCGACACTGTGGAGACAGTTTCATTTATATTGAGTCAAGTTAGTTTTGTTTTACATGATTTGACTCCAGTGGAAAATGTTCAACAATCATCCTGTAAAACTTTGATTTAAATCATAATTGTGAATATCTGTGTTAAGTACGGTGTCAGTAAAAAGCTTTATTTGCAACCTGCTAATAATTGTATAAATATTGGGTTGTGTAAAGCTGTAACACTCAGCTGTGGGGATTACTGCTCGATTACAAACTGACATGTTCACCTTTTTTATTTGCGATTGTTTCGGGTTGATTTGAGGTTTTTTTTGCTTAAATCTCTGAACATTTATCTCTTAGTTTCCACACGTTGATGAAATCAAACCATATCTGAGGCAAGCAAGTTTTGTTTTGCCTCTCAGGCTGCATACAGTCCTACTTTATTGCTGTAGCGCGATGCAGACACTTCTCAGCTGCTGATCATTTGTCGGTATAATGCAGGGATTAGGATAAATAGATTCTGAATCGTGAAACCTTTGCTTGCACCATTCGTTGCCTTGGATGAGCTGTGGTACCATGAACAAGCTGGGAGATGGTTATCCATAGAAGGATGTTTTATGGGCTCAAAGTTCCCCTAACCCTAACCCTAACCCTGCTACATATTACTTATTCACACAAACACCGATGCAAAAGTGCAGTAAAAGTACTCGTACACACAAGGAGGCCTCCCCCGTTACCCTCTCGCTCTGCAGCGGTTACAGAGCTGCGCTGGGATTATCTCATCTGTAGGATGTAGTGATGCTCAGGGGTTTACTTCCCATAAATCTCATGTGGACATAATGTTGCCTGGGGAAAGAGTGATTGGATTGGGGAGGTTAGGTCTTAAATGTTGACCACCCTCGAATAACAAAAACTCCTCCGCCTCCCTGGAGTTTAGTTTTTTGGAAGAGATGTAGTGGAATACAGTGCGATGAAAGCTTCCAGCTCTGAATCCGTCAGGCCGTCGAGTCTTTTCTGCAGCCACAGCTGTCCTGTCTGGGGATATTATGATCACATGCTGCTCCACTAAACCAGACGTGATGCGATCTTCACATGATTAATGGTCATCTCTAGTTATTTCTGTCAATATGAGGGTGAAGAATGAACGTCCCGCTGTTTGTGAGTAGCATGAAAGTTCAGCTCCCTGTTCGCTGTGGGACTTCCTGTTGTCATGGCTTAAGTTCGACCAGACATCTGTGTTTCACGGTAAAATGATGAGATCAGCCTGAGAAAATGCTGGAACCTCGTCTGGCTTCCAACACTCGAGAGATTCAGACCGAAGGAAATCGTTTTTTCCTCCTTCACCTCTGAACAGACGCCAGAAGTTTTATTTTTTTTGTGGATTTCATGATACAATATTCTGATGATGGATTCAAAAAGCTTTCAGCGCTGATGGATTTCATTTGACTTGAATTTCATACAGTGAAATAAATATTCTCAATAAGTATTTGTTTTCCTTCTTTATTAACAATCTTTATTTCACCCGGTTGTTGTTTTAATTAGTTTTTCATGCTTGCAGTAGTTTGGTTTTATTCCTCTAGGAATTACTTTATATTTTTAGTTGTATATATTCTATATGTTTATACTACGCTAACCTTTCCCTTCCCTTTTTCTTCCAGAACCATGACCATGGCTGCATCGCCTGTCGTATCATCTTCCGCTCAGATGAGTTCCACCCTCCCATCCTGGCGCCGCGGGCCGACCTGACTGTCGGGCTGTACGGTCAGTGGGTGAGCCAGCGCTGCGAAGTTCGCCCCGAGGTCCTCTTCCTCACCCGTCACTTCATCTTCCACGACAACAACCACACCTGGGAGGGCCTCTACTACCACTACTCTGACCCCATCTGTAAACACCCCACCTTCACCATCTACGCCCGCGGACGCTACAGCCGAGGACTTCACTCCACCCTCGTCATGGGCGGGACAGACTTTGTCTTCAAAGGTTGGTTCTCACTGCTGTTGTTTGAGATGTTTGAGATGTTTAATACTAAATATTCTCAGAGGAGTTGAAAGCTAACGGGTCGTCTTCTGTTCTTCCTCTAGTGAACCACATGAGAGTAACTCCCATGGACTTCGCCACCACTTCCCTGCTCAACGTCTTCAACGGTAACGAGTGTGGAGTGCAGGGGTCCTGGCAGGTCGGGGTGGAGCAGGACGTCACCTTAACCAACGGCTGTGTGGCACTGGGCATCCGTCTCCCCCACACAGAGTACGAGCTTTTCCGCATGGAGCAGGACGCCCACGGTCGCTACCTTCTCTACAACGGCCAGCGTCCCAGCGACGGCTCCAGCCCGGACCGGCCGGAGAAGCGGGCCACCTCCTACCAGATGCCCCTGGTGCAATGCTCGGCGAGCAGCCAGCCGTCCGAGTACAGCAGAGCGGACGACTTCGACAGGTCTCTGCTGCACCACAATGACTGCACAGGGTGGCACAGAGGCAGCCAGCAGCGCGTCACGGCGGCTCTCATCGCATTCGCCACGTCTCTGCTTCTCAGCTGGCAGAGCTAGAGAGACGCAACAAGGCAAGAGTGTGGATTACATGAGCAGGCAGCACATTTCAAACTTTTCACTTCTCTGATGTGAAAGAGGGTGAAAACTTGGTGAAAAAAAACTAAACTGATCCTCTGAACTTCTTCCCAGCTACCAAAGACTCGACACTGCTGCACCACAGAAACTTTAGCACTTTAGAGTGGAACCGAAGACCAAGCCGTCTGTGTTTCCACACATATCCACATAGACCTGAGAGTATGTTTTATACAGTGTATTTACCTACAACTTGGTACTGCAAAAAGACACGTTTTGATGTGTTGGAACCTTTTTTTTCTACAATGAACTCTCGACAATGAGCTCAAAGTCACGGTTTACAGTAAAAGGGAACTACACGACTTATACTACAGGAGTTTCTTTAAATGTTGCCTTACAGTAGGACGAACTCAGCACTAGGTATCCGTCATCTATTCAACATTATTTTGCAAACGATAAAGTCACACGCATCCCCACTGGCCGACACTTGACTTGGTTTCAGTTTTGAAATGATGTCATACTCAGATCGGGAAACTGCACCTGGAAAATTGGCATTTAGACTAATGTCTCAACAAATGAAGACTTGAAACACGCTGTTAAACTTTAAGGAGGGGGGGGGGGCGATATGGCTAAATTCAATAAACGTATATTATTGATTATGTTCACATGTGTAAAGATGTGTTAACCTTTAATTACAATTAGCTTGTAATCACTAAATAAACAGAAATTTGCCAAATATACTACAATGTGATCATTAAATGGAATAAATGCAAAGGGACCCAAATACATGTTTTGGGGGCTAGTTGTAGCTTAACTCGTGATTAAAATATGTATATACTATCATTAACTTTCATAGTGAAGTATCTGGGCAGTGAGTTTACTTTTTAAATATTGTAGTTACTCAAGTAACTAGTATTTAATGCTGACAATTACTGCATTAACATCTGCCCTTTTCTTTTCTTTCCTAGACATAAATAGGCCCTTGTTTTTGTTACGTGTTGGTCTTATCTGTAAAGACCATACATACAATAACTGTGTCTACTATACAACACTATAAATAATCCCTCAACTTCTTAAAACCGTGGTCTAAATGGACATTTGTGTAATTGTAACATGTCATGAAGCACTGTATAGCAGGCCACGTCTTACCCGTCCGGTGTGGCACAGCATCGGCGGCCTTCAGTTCTCCAGTGGGATCTCGGTTGCAGTTTTAATGAAGGTCACAATGTTGTCTCCCTCTGGACGGTGGACCGGTACCTGTTTGGGAACTAGCAGCAGGCTTCTACCGTTCCAAACCGGTTGAGATTGTGTTCAACAGAGAACAGACAAACGCATCACAGCGTACTCTAGTTCTTCAATGGAAAAACGTTTTATTGTCATTGATGGTGCAGCCTCTTGAAGATTGAATAACCTGTATAGGACTCCAAGAAGTGTCTTTTGTAACTGGATACATGTATAAGATTAAAGGTTTGATACTCTTAAATGTTGTGGACATTTTGAAGTATGTTGATTTTTTGGGGGATATTTCCTTTTCCTTTTTATATATTAATATATATGTTTATATATATTAATATAGATGTTTATATATAATATATATATATAGAGAGAGATACAGAAAGCAGACAACAGAGAGATGAGAGAGAGAGAGAGAGAGAGAGAGAGAGAGAGAGAGAGAGAGATAGATGAGAGATGAGAGAGAGAGAGAGAGAGAGAGAGAGAGATAGATGAGAGAGAGAGATAGATGAGAGAGAGAGAGAGAGAGAGAGAGAGAGAGAGAGAGAGATAGATGAGAGAGAGAGAGATAAAAAGAGAGAGAGACACAGAGAGAGATAGAGATAGAGAGAGAAACAGAGAGAGAGAAAAAGAGAGATGAGAGAGAGAGAGATACAAGAGAGAGAGAGATAGATAGAGATGTAGAGAGAGAGAGATATAGCCAAGAGAGAGAGATAGAGATAGAGAGAGAGATAGATATAGACAGAGAGAGATAGAGAGAGATAGAGAGAGAAGAGAAGAGAATCGAGAGAGAGATATATAGATATAGATAGAGAGAGACAGAGAGAGAAGATAGATAAGAGAGATGAGAAGAGAGAGATCTTAGAGAGAATAGAGAGAGACACCGAGAGATAGAGAGATAGATCCACAGAGAGAGAGAAGAGAGATATAGATATACACACATATATAGATATACCCATATATTATACTCAGATATGTAGAGATATACACATATAGATATATTACATATATGTAGATGTATATATATATAGATATACGTATATATAGATATATATATATATAATATATATATATACGTATAGATATAGATATGTATATATATATATATACGTATAGATATAGAGATACGTATATATATATAATAGATACGTATATAGATAGATATAGATGTATAGATAGATAGATATATACGGATATATATAGAGATACGTATAGAGATAGAGAGAGATAGTACGTAAGATATAGATGTATATATGATAGATAGATGTATATATATATATATATAGTATTCTATAGAGGAGATATATATAGAGAGGTAGATGTATATAGATATGGAGATGGAATATCTTATATATGTAGATGTAGATATATAGGTATAGATAGATAGAGAGAGATAGATGTAGGTATAGATATAGATAGAAGAGAGATATATATATACACAGATAATACACAGAGAGAGAGATCTATATATATACACAGATATAATAGAATATATATATATGGATGTATGTGTGTATATAGAATATAGAGATAGAGAGGTGGATAGAGATATATGTGGAGAGATACACATAGAGGAAGAGATATGATATATACACAATAGATATAGAGTATATATACACATTATATATATAGAGATAGATAATATATACATATAGATATATATATACATATCTATATATAACATATATATATATATATATACACAGATATATAATTTAATATATGTTTATATATATATTTATATATATATATATTATGTATGTGGTATATATATATACACATATATATATTATATATATGTTTATATATAGATTTATAGATAGAGATATATATATATATAGGTATGTGTGGTATATATAGAGATATACACATTATATATATATATATATATACATATTATAGATATAGATATATATACACATATATATATATATATACACATATATATATACACATATATATATTTATATATATGTTTATATATATATTTATATATATATATATGTATATATCTATATTTATATATATGTTTATATATATATTTATATATATGTTTATATATATATATATATATATATGTTTATATATATATAAATATGTTTATATATGTTTATATATGTGTAGATATGTTTATATATATATAAATATGTTTATATATATGTTTATATATGTGTAGATATATGTTTATATATGTGTATATATATGTTTATATATGTTTATATATAAATATGTTTATATATATTAATATATATAAACAATATATGTTAATATATAAATATATATTAATATAAACATATATTAATATATAAAACATATATTTATATATAAACATTAATATATATGTTTATATATATGTTTATATGTTTATATATTAATATATATAAATATATGTTTATATAAACATATATATAAACATATATATAAACATGTTTATATATATTAATATATAAACATGTTATATATATTAATATATAAACATATGTTTATATATATTAATATATATAAACATATGTTTATATATATTAAGATAGTTAGTACTGCATTGGTACAGCAGTCATCTCCAGGAACGTTGAGAAAACCCTGGTATAGTTGTCATTAAAAAAGTCACAAGAAAAGTGATTGAAATTCTAAAAGTATAGTAGGTGACAGTGATAATATAGTATGCCATTGTTTTATAAAAATGTTCATAATAAACCATGAAAGTCATAGTATTGTACGTCATAAAAGGCTATGCCAAAAGAATAAAAAAGGCACGGCTGTGTGTGGCGCACGCGTGTCATGAAAGCTGTTCTGATGCCGTTTGAAATCCGTACTGATGGGACAGTCGGTGCACTTCTTCTCATTGACGGGTTTAATAAGAGGACACAATTATCAAATTATCAGAGGTTTAATAGCGTTGCTACATCCATTCATAACTGAGGGAGTGGAAACGAAGGCGCGTGGATGTGCGCGCAGCCGCAGTGCTTTAGATTTGTAAAACAGAACCAAGCGTACGTGTCGCTTTATAAATCTTGTAAATATGAAGTGATAGAGAGTTCTGATTAGACATGAAAGAGCTGAGAAACATGTTATTCTCCTGCTCTACTGCCAAGAAGAGCAAAACCCAGTGGTGTTTTCCCACGCTACCCTGTCCTCAGGATGAATCATACTCTTTTACGCTTTAATAACATGATTGCAGGTTTCATGTTTGGGGGGAAATAAGCATGGTGTAAAGAAGGTTCTGTATTTCAGCCTTCGAGCTGAAATGAGTTAGGTTTGGGGCCAAATGACCACTACAGATTTTGTCATCAAAAATGATATAATGTACCAAATTACCTCGGCAGCACAACCTCAAAAATACTGAGTAACAACCCCCATCTTGTGCGAGATGAAACCAATAACAAGTATAAGAATATCCTCCCTTCCAGACTAAATTTAACAGAGAATCAAACTTCCAGTCAGTAAACTAAGTGTAACTTTACACTTAATGTTCATAACTGAGCAGATGTCTGAGGTTGAGAAGCATGTTCTACTGCTGTGCCCCTATGGCAACAAAAAATATTAGCTGAACTATAAAGAATTTAAAATTAAAACACATTGTTCGCACACATAACGTACTTTGTCCTTGTATAAAGGGGGGGGGAATGAACCCAATACAAAATGTTGGCTGTAATACTGACGGAAAAGCTGGCACACAAACGCCACACGCTCATTTTATGGCATCAAATAATTAAAATATAAAACCATTAAAGGGCCAGACACAGGAAAGGACGGCTATCCAAACCACATTTTTTCCATTTTTATTTCTTCAATGCTTAATACCATGGGACAGGATTTTAAGAATGGAAACCTTATTTCAGTCAATATTTGCCTCAGAAGGAATATATGATTTGTATAACAATAATAATAATTAATAATAATATATAAAGTCTGCATTGGTGTTGTGAGGAAAAGTAAAAGGACAGAAATGTACAAGAAGGAGGCACCTATATTATCCCCAGCTGGACCTGAAACATTCCAAGACAAGAAGTAGAAATTACAAACTGAACAAATTTACTTCAGAGGCAATCCAGCAACAGGTAGCAGGTAGAAGGTCTTTTGATTGAAGTTTTCCTTTTTTGATTAAAAGGATTTAAAACAACATTTACAAGACACCTAACATTCCATTCAATTCCTATTAAAAACATCAGAGAGAGAGAGAGAGATAGAGAGAGAGAGAAATAAATGTAATCTTTTGACTGCCTCTTGCCCATGGTTCACTCTAGGTGCAGCTTCCATGTTGACTGATAGTATACATCTTTCATTGTCCCACCACATAACCTGTATAATCCAGCCATCAAAATACAGAAAAAAAAAAAAAAAAAAAGGGAGCAATCACTTTTTTTTGTCGCCTTTCTTTTCTCAACCGTGTGTGTACTAACTGTGTGAGAGTGTAAAAAAAGGCGACGCCTTCGAATGATGCTGTACAGATGTGTTCACTGTAGGCCACACTACCAATGATATGGCAAAGTCAAAACAAAGACTTCTCGGTTTTTCCAGGCCTGTTTTATTTCCGGAGCCGGGGCGGGGGAGGGGGGGGGGATACGGCTGGCATGCACCTCCCAGTCTACAAGATGAACTTCCCTAGGAAGAAACCGATGAAGATGGCTGCTATGACGACGAGGAGGGAGGGCAGGGAGGCGGTGCTGGCTTCTCGGCCGAGGAGGCTAGTTGAGTTTGATGTCATGTGGTCTGAGCGAGGTACCTTTCTCATTCTAACGCCGTCATCCTGTAACAGAGGAAGACGGAGCAAAGCAGAGGACAGTCAGAGCTGTACAGTACTAGGGCTGCACGTCACAAGTTTCATTACGATACGCTATTAAAACAGATTCTTTGGACGACAACGTGATAGATGCTGATAACACAAAGTCTGGCCACCATGCTGAAAGGAGACTAACCCTTTCTACACTTGGCTCAACCACAAGAGAGCAGCATGACATCAGTTTTCTGACCATTGTGATTTACGGGAAGTTAATTACGTTCCCTAACCCTAACTTTCAACATGATCCATCGAGTCACATTTGTTTATAATTCACCGACACATCTAACCTTGAATTGCCGGTTCTCATCAGCCAGCTTGTTGATCTCAGTTTGCAGCCTCTTGCACTTCTCCTGCACTTTCTTCATCTCTGTATCGTCCAGGGAGGCATTGGCGGGCACCATGGATCCTGAGGAGTCGGACTTCGCAGAGTTCATCACCGGAGCTGCTTTGGTCGCCTCCACATCATTCTGCCCAAACAGTAGAGGGAGAGAGAGAAACCACTGAAGTGAAATCCAGCATGGCCTGAGCTAAGTAGGGAGGTTAGCCTCTAGACGGAAGCCTGTGCCAAAGAAAGGCAGCCTTGTCTGAGGCCCTGAAGCTAACGGGGCCAGATCAAAGAGACCAGGGAGGAAGCGCGTCCCTCCAGAAGTCATGTTTGATGTGGCTTTGTTTCATGGGACAGACAACATGACGGCATCAGGGAATGAAGGGCTTTGTGATGGAAATACAACAATTGTTTTGTAGATGAGGGTTGACAATCAATACACAGACAGGATATGAGGTTATTACCCTTTGTACCACAATCCAAGGCAAGCATTTATATAGAAGTGCACCCGGGCCCAGGGTCATTTTAGGACCAACAAGGTGCCACAGCAAATATCAGGATGCCCCATCTTAAATCACTGACCTTTACTTTCATAAGGAGTGGGTGTGGGCCTGTGACTGGGGTTATCAAGTGGGAACCTCTGTTCATAGAGGTTTTATTCATTTAGGCACCTCAAAAGTATATTCAAGGATCCCAAAAGAAAACCCACTTCTTGGCGTAACAACGCTGTATCTCCATCAGCTTCACTTACTGTATGAAATTAGCATTACATAGACAGGGCTGAGTCTTTTTCTAAATGTTTCTACACTAGTGACGATGAGATAACTGAGTTTTGGTAAGAACACCATCATAATACTCTTTTTCTTTTGGAAATAGAAACATAAGTCAAAGTTTGCCTTAAACATGAGCAGTTGTACATAAGCAAAACCACACAAGATTTACAATCTGATCAGATATTGGATGTTGTTTCCGTACTTCCGAAAGAACCAAAACAACTCTACATACTGTCAACTTGTGCTCACTGTATTTAGATTTTCCTCAGACCGTCATCGGGTAAAATAATTAGTCGACATGGCGTGGGACTTTAAGACTTTGTACAACAACAGCTCTCAGTACTCGACAGTTTGACACATTTGGTTGATGATGGTTTAATAGCCACACATTCTTACATACATAACACCGTACACTTCAGCCTAAGTTAAATACTTTACATGTTGCACATTACACCTACATGCTACTCGTGTTAAAGCAGAGAGCATACCGTGTTGACTCAGCAGTCCATAGATTCACTGCAGAGCCTCTTAACGTAAGCTAAATCTGGCTTGCCCTGGTGGCATTTTCACCTCAACCGTTTGGACCTGCCCAGCAGCTCTGCTTATCTAAATCCTGGTTACACTGAGAGCTCATTAATACAGGCTCCCAGTGTTCACAGAGTCACCAGTTTATTAAGCACAAAGTAATGCAATCCACTCCAGTAGCCCTGTAATAAATCCTGTTTCTACAGCTTATGTTAGGTTGATTTAAACTTTGTTTATGCAGTTAGTGAAGTTGATTAGTCTCATGTATGACTATAGGGATTAGGATTGGGCCCACTGATGTTCCACGACTAGTGTGTTTGCAAAGAGGTGCTGGCGAACCTCAGGAGGCATCAGAGACCAAGCATCAAAGTTTGACGTTTAAGACGCTTATTTTATTTACGAAGAAGCTAAATGAGTGACGGGCACATTACACAGGGCTCAGGCAGGTCCTGAGGAAAGGTCCGTAGCCACTTGTGTGATGAGGTCATCCTCTTTCTTGCAGAAATTAACTCTCCTTCGCTACGGTCGCTCTCCACACCTGAAGGCTCTCTGACCACCGTGCAGTGCAGAGTTTACTTTGCAGTGACGCGAGAGCCTGCCTGAAAGATTCCTGGTTAGCCGAGTACGCACTGCTAACCCAGAGTCCCTCGAAGTGATTTCATGCAAATTAAATCCTATTATCCAATATAAACTCTAATAATTTGATAATCCCTAGACATTTTATTGCCTTTTAAGCTACTGCACCAAGAAAACCCCGCTACATTTCACAATGATGATTTATTATTAATGTAGCGACTTCAGTAAACAAACTAAAGGTCGCTTAGATGCTGAAGTCGGGTCTGGTTGGCTTCGTCAGACACGCACACAAAAGAGATTCACTGAGATCCAAAAGCCGTTGAACAAATGCTGTTTAATAGAAATTCACTTATTATGGCGTACGCCACATTTATAATCCTTTTTGAATTCATTCATGGCTCCTACAGTTTGCATTTGGTTGCGTTTTTCCCCTTGATTGAATAATTTGCTGTATAATTATATGAAAGCACTTTTATTATGTGAAAGTAACTGTTGAATACGTTGTAATGTAGAGAGCTTCGTGTACGTGCGCACAAATGTGCTTGAGTGTTCAAAATAAACATTTGTTCAACTTTTATTGTTGTAACCCTTTATTTTACAACTTACTATATTTTATTAGAATAATTTAAGAAAAGAGGGGGGGGGGGTGGGGCTGCAGTGTTCTCTGGTGTAAAGAGTAAGCAAGAGCACTTCACATTCGGAGGAGAAGAGAACCAGAAGCGAAGGTTTATTATTTCTTTATATTCTGGCACCTGGCACGGGGAGCCATGGCCAGCTTTTCCACTAGAGCAGCATTCTCTATCTAATTGACATTATAGCTGTTGATTTTATTCCCCCAAAGTGTTTATGGAAAGCTATGGTATTCTGGAAATTAAAAAAAATAAATCATACTTCGGGTTACGATTTATAATGATATGGAAATGAGCTGTATTCGATGTGCGGCAGCACCTCTTACCACTTTATCGTTTTCAGAAGGCAGCTCGAAGACACATCTCAGCTTGGAATCCATGAGATCATCTGGTTTTGCATCTTTCCACTGGTGGAGATGAACAATGGGCATGTTATTCATCAACTCAAACTGCTAGCAGCTGGATTCTATCCACACACACACACACACACACACACACACTTCAACTTACATTATACTATTCACATGCAATGCAGCCCTGAATCTATGGACTTTACATAAAACATGTACAGCTTTATTTATAAAAAAAAAAAAAAAAAAAAAAAAAAAAAAACTTTATAACCCCCTTCTCATTTTTCTAAACAAACACTTCTTCGTTGGTTTTAGGGCTGTATTTTTAGAATGACACATTTCCATAAAGTCAGCTCCTGAACTCAGACATTTGTTTTATGATTTTATAAACTCAACGACAAAAAGGTGGTTGTAATAAAAAAAAAAGTACCCATAAAGCACAGAATTGCTTTATGGTTGAGTAAAAGAAACAATGTCATAAAGGTAATGTCATGGAACTTCTGTTCTGGCCCTTATTGATTTCCACTTTACTTATAAGCACTAGTCCGACCTTTGTTCCTCTACACTTCCTGGATCTTGCTGCTCATTCAAGACAAGCCAGTTCATGAACATGACTTCAGGGTATGTGAATGTGTCACTGCCTGCCTAAGCCTTTGCTGTCCTCTGGTGGACAACAGAGAATGCATCGTTACTCAATTTGCTTGATATTTTTGCAATTATGGCCAATCCATATCCAAGAGCAGAGAGCTTTGCACGGCAATAAAATGATCCATGTAGAACTGTATTTATTTTTTAGATTTGGTTTGCTCACGAGATCCTAAACAACTAAACATTGGTGCTCTACGCACATTCATGACATTTTGAGGCGTCAGTGTCTGGAACATTTTTTAATTAAAATCATTTTTATTTTTATTTACTTTTGCAAGCATTGACCCGATCGAGCAACTGGACGATTGCATTTACTGGCTCAACGCATGTTGACAGCAACCAATTTAAACTATGAAATTAATTTTAAAAGGTTCCATAAACCTTTTGAAGTGAATTGTGTAAAGGTTCTCATAAATACGTTTTTTTTTCTGTGAAACAAGCGTGTGACCTGTTTTGACCCCCTTAAATAATCAAAATCAAAAACCTTTAAGAACCTGAATCGATAGAATCGAATGACCTCCACTAGCGTTGGGTATCGTTTGGATTTTGAGGCGTTAAAATGTCTTGTTCTCATTTTGCTGTTCACTTTCTGTAACATTAAGAATATTAATATAGCTGTCGGAGCTGCAAAAGGACCAAGTTTACTGTAAACTGTGGTTATTGCAGCAGGACACAACACAGGATCCAGGAGGAACTCTTACATGATCTGATCAATCCAAAGCTTCATCAATTGTAATTTGAATGATTTGAACAATTTAAAATACAACACATATTATGGGAACCCACAAAGATAATCCAAAGTGAAACTGGTTTCTTACACAAGAGCATGATTTGTCTTTATACAGAGCAACACAGGTATGAAAGCATTTGTGTCATGAAGCTCCAACTTCAAAGCATCCTTCTCTCTGATGGTGTCCGGATTACCAATTATTAAAATGGCTATTGAAACTGTTATGAAATGATAAGTAGGCGTTTTGCTAGATTTATTTTAAACAACATCTTTGTGAAAAGTCTTAAAAGTAAAATAAATAAAAAAAGAATATTTAAAAATAATCACTCACCAATGAATCCATGTCAGAAACAGTCGACGGGGCAAAAATGGTCTGCACCATGAATTTGTGTTTACTTTTCTCATTGGGGTCATAGTCAAAGGGCTGTAGCATGACTGTAAAAGAAAGATGAACACAGAAGAAATTACAACTTTAATATTCAGCATAATAAATACTTCAGCAAGCCAGAAATTAACAATGTTCTTTATGTAATGTGGTAAATGTTGGTACGCTCATCCCACACTGAAGGTCGAAGGCTAATATCTGATAAATACAGTTCAAAGCAATCTCATGTTGTTGTGTTTTTCTTTAACTGGTACAGTCAATCATCCCCTAACCAATTTAAAGATGATGCGTTTATTCTCTAACTGTAATTACTTGAATATATTTTAAATCTCCAAAGATCCACTGGAGTATTAAAATGATACTCACTCAAATGTCAACCGTATCAAACAATCTCTCCTCTGTATCCTTCATGAGAGCGACTCCTTGTCGTTAGCTTGAGTTAATGTAATGTATAATGTACAGTGGTAATGTGTTTTCTAAGCAGCTGCCAAATCACTACACGCATGACAAATGGAAGCAATGCATTTAGCCATCATTTTAGATATATTGAGTATTTGGAACATACCGAGCAATTAGAGTAATGTTGCACAGGATACAAATGAGTGAGTGAGCAGCGAGCGCTTTGCTTCAACTGCTGTTTTTCTCTCATATGCAGGCTGTAAATACAAGTGCTCTTGCAAACCATCCACAGCTTGTCAACAAAGCTGACTCACAAATACTGCAGCTTTTGAGGGTTACGAGTCGCGCCCATACTAATGAAGGTAGTAATTCAATAATAACGCAGACGGCAAACTATTTTATTGCTCCCACAATGTCAGCGCATTACAGCCTCACTTTTTCAGTTGTTACATTTCACAATAAAATCCCTAGACATAAACGATGCATCACCTGTTATGAGAGAGAACTTAAATTCACAATTGGAGCAACTCACCACAATTGCTTACAGTACTGCGCTCACTCATCTCTGCAAGGATCAAACCTTTTCTAGCCGTGTGACATGTGAAGGTGGAGGCCGGACATATGTGAACGTGTAATGAGCTGATCTTAAAGAGTTTCTCCGGTCCTGGTTGGCCATTAAAATGCATTAACACACTATGGCACAATAATACACTCCTATTGTTTTATGGCTTCTTTTCACATCCTTCACTGCCTTGCATTGACATGTCTCTAAACATGTGCTTTACTTTGGGCCGGTATCACGTCAAAGTCATACTTTTGGTATTGTGACAACACTAAGACAGGAGAAGTGGATCATGTTGTAGGAACCGTTTGACAGGTTTCTTTGGACATTCTAATAGTATCATTAAAAGCACATTACAACGAACATTAACTCAAGCAGTCTACAGCTGCTGAAGGAAACTTTACATTTCACCAATTTGGGAAAGGCAATTTCCCTTAATAGGAATACTTGATAAATCAATCAACTGAGTTTCAGCAGCCATATTGAGGCCTATTTGACCCTAAAGAGCAGAATGAAAACCTAAATCTGCCAGCAGCTCTAATTAAGTTGTTTACTCGAGTTTCTTTCAGAGCTGTGGCAATAATATTTTTGTTTTGGCCGTGTCTCCTGTACCGTTGGCTCTAATTGACCCCGAACAGCAGCCGATCAGCTGAATCAACAAGGTGAGGTTTGGATTTAGGAATTCACGTAACTGAAAGGTCCTTCAATAATACCAACAGTACTCTGTATTTATATTCTGAAACCTAATTAACATAAACTGCACAATCACAAGAACGTAGTCAGACAACAGAGTTTACCTGGGCCCTTGCTCGCCTACCTTGCATATGGCATTATTCCTGCTGTGCATTTAAAAAAGGTAGCCAGTGACACTCCAAAGATACGAGTCTCATTTGTTTTGTTTAAGCAGGAATACATTTAATCTTTTTTAAGACTTGAAAATATCTTCCCTTGCAGTATTTCCTTTTTGAAATAAGCCTTGTCTCTTTGCAAGATGCATTATGCAGCCTTGGGTTACAAACATTAATATAATGTATATAAAATACTGGATGCCAGTACCCACTTGCAGTATTTAACTGACCAAGTGAATGTATTGTGAAATTTTATAGAGATGAGAAAAAGGACCGTTGTTGAAATTGTGTCCACTGATGGACCGTGTGGATTTGATTGGGTAAAAACTGCTTCCACAGCTTTAACACCTTAGGTTCCACTTAGCGTTTGACCTTCTTGACCTGTGACCAAACTGTGCAAAATCTCCCTCCCAGGTTTCCCCACCATCTCTCAATTAACAACAACATTGTGTGGGCTGAAGAGAAGTCTGGTCACTGAACTCACAGGAAGAAAGTGAGTTAATGAAAAGAAAACTGACAAACTTACCAGAGATAATGACAGTTGCTCCAGGATCAATGACACCACTGTTTGGCCTTACACAGTATCTGCGCGGCGCAGTCGTCTTCACTTTGAAACAGACTTTTCTGTCAGAAGGGTTCTTCAGCTTCAGGTTGGTGGTGACTACATCTGTGAAAGGACCTGGTGGACAAAGAATGACAAACACAGGTGCATTATTACGTCTGTATTTTGGAGTAGACTTTTCTCCTGAGGGTACACCACCACCTCAAAACTGGAAAATGGAAAAAGCACAACAAACAAATATCCTCATAGCAAACCTTAAATAATCTGCTGCTGCATTAAATTGTAGAGATGCACGATGATTAGGGCTGGCTGGTATATTAACTTAAGGATATAGGACGAAACAATACTGTTTATATTGATATAGTTTGATGTCGCATTACATGTAAATATATCTTCCATCACACCGTGCCAGCGTTTGCATCTCTTCTCTCTCATACTTTCACAACCCAACCTGCACTCTCCCTCTGCAAGCAACGGAAGGACCGCAGCAAAGCGGGGGCCAGACCTATAAAACGCAAAGTCTGAATCACTGATAGTTGCTGAGTGATGAAGTTACACTATTGGTCGAAGTGAGTGATAACGTTACACCTTCGACCGTAGCTCTTTGCGATCAATCAGCTGATCCACATTCTAAAGACATAGGCAGTTTTCTGAAACGTGGTCAAATCTTGTAGTTGTAGGGTGTGACGGTTAGATGCATACGCTATAGGAGTAGAGTAGCCATAGTTGGGTGGTCGAGCGATAGAGAGGAGTGTATGCCCTCAGAGCAGAGGAAATAAACAGCAAAGTTGTCAAGTGGCAGTAAATGTACAGGTTTCAGTTTGATTAATAATACTTCAGACGAGTAATCCAGAACAACAAAGTGTGGCATGCAGATTCAAATTAAATTACTCAAACAGCCCCCTTCCTGAGTAAATTCAATATTTGAAGTTAAACCTCGACCATTAAAGACACAAGGCCTGCAATGGTTTGGTGCCAAGGTTCAAAAAGAACTAAAAAGATAAGTTGAAAACTAAAGTCAGGCTGCAAATCAATTAGGCCTAAATGATTAAGTAAGAGGACAAATTGAATACTGACTAACTTGCCTTAAAACTGGATTACAGGATAGTTTCACCTTTAATATTATAAAAAAAAAGGAAGAAACACTAGCCAAAACTAAAATTGATATATTACTTCTTTATACATCAATGACTTGCAATATACTTTGTAGTTTAGAAAAAACTATGCCAGTGACTGTTTTGCTTGGTTGGACTATTAATGAAAGTTTTCAGGTACTTGCAACACGCTTGAAGACAAGGAGATGCATTATTAAAACTGTAAATCTTAAAACACTATTTTATCAACTATACAGCCCTGATGGAGGGGCATTACTACATACAAATCCAATGCTTAGCATGAGACATCCATGAAGTTCAGGAGCTTCAAAAGATATTAAGGCCCTGTCCCACTCAGGTCATAAATCAGGAGATTATTGGTTAGCTCTCCATCTTGTGACAGAGCTTGCTTCAAATTAGGTCCTTAACCATGGTCAGCACCATCCAGCTTTGATGAGCCATATCGTCAAACACTGGATGCCAAGATAAATTAAAAAACTCGATCAGTACAATTAGCCTGGAAGTCTGTAAAAACATACGTCCCATGATGCATGGTTACATCATAGCATTGGCGCTATGGATGAATTTGTCTTGCTACATTATTTGACATTAAGTTGTCAAGTGTTCATGTCACGAATCGACCACTGGTGCAAACCACCAACCGAACCGAGACCACTTGAAAAAGGTGGGTCTCGGACCGCTTCCAAGTAGACTCTGGTGCGGTTCGTTTGTCGAGTGAACTACTAATAAATCCATCTGCTGATCGTGAAATCTGTCTGTCAGAATTTCCTTTTTGTATAACTTCAACTTCTTCAGTCTTTAGTAACATAATTGAAAAATACAAAAACAATTTTGGTAAAGAAAAGTGTTTATTTGTAACTGGAGTAGATCCTAAAATTAGCACCCCATGTGGTAAATCTAGAATAGATTTTAAATCGAATGGTGACCCCAAACATCTAAATCAAATTGTGAGTTACTGAAAGACACATAATTCATACGGTTTTCTTCAGGATCAATCAACTCACGATATGATGGCGAGTTTGGACTCCTTTGCATTGTTTTAATACATAAAAACATCCAAGAAATAAAAGCATTCAAATATTCTTTCCATACTTTTGTACAGCTTGGTTGTAGCCGAGTTCACAAAGCCTACGTTCAGGCTTCCCTCACCCCCAGTGTTTATAGAGATAAGAAGCAATGCATGACCAGATTGGAGTGGCTCCACCCAGTTAAAGCTAACACGTAGAGTTTTGGTGATGACTGAGGGCGTTGTTTTCAGCACAGATGCGTCACAAAGGCATTCCTACAAACCTGAAAAACCTTGCCTGCAACATATAATATTTCTATGCACAATCCCTGCACCCAACATCTTAGTTTTTCCTGTACATCTTTTTTCAATCTAGTAGCAGAGAATACAAGGTGCTTCCTGCTGTGACCATATCAGTTTATTGAAACAAAGATCGTTACTGCTAATATACACTTGTGGAAGTGTGATTTCCATAAACATTTTTTGTTGAGATACACCGTTTTACCCATTGTCATCCCACCATTATTAGTGGACTCAGAGTTGACTTAGCAGTAATGAGAGTCCAAGCCTGGAGTTTAAGTTGAAATATTGGAACGACTAAGAAAATGTGATGGAGCAGATCAAAGTACATGGCAGGCATGATAATTACAGCTTGTCAACCCTTCCGCCAGACTTTGTACAAGCCTTTCTGATGTCTTGTAACTGCTGGTGGGACAAGATCCACACAGGTGCTCCTTAAATGAGAAAGACTTAAAAGGAGGTAAAAAACCTGACTAAATTTATTTATCAAACCCTTTTCTGTCACACAGACATCAAAAACATGCAGACTTAAAACAACTGAGTATATTGCTTCTGCAGGAAAGAATTTAAGGTTGACCGAGATACATTTCTACAGTATGTGGAGAGCATTACTAAAACCAGGACAGAAACGGATAAAACACTGGAACGCAGTTGTGCACATCAGATATACACCCACATAGCCTGCATCCATTGCCTAACTCTGAGAAGCCACCTTTGCACAAGCAGCGTTAACACCGTCTCTCTCATCTTGTTGCATGTATGCTGAGTTAGGGTCCCCTAGGCCTGTCCAATTCTAAAAATACCAGCCAAGGAAAGGAGGGCTGCCCCCTCTAGCTTGCTGGAGGAATCCCAGCAGAGGCTCTAAAGCGGACCAGCTCTCGGAGATACACGCAGACCAATTTAGCTCAGCCTCTGTGACAGTAAAGGAGCAGTGGTCATCTTCCTTCTCCTCATATTGCTTCTCAAAGACAGAATAGCAATCATTTCATTTTCCTCTGTGATCCACTTCGACTACAGAAACCCTTCCAAATATAGCTTTCAATGTAGCGGTTTGGGTAGTATTTGATCAATCCAACATTTAATTTCCTACTGGTTCATACCGGGGGTAAAACATTTGACTAGTCTGTCTAAAGGCGAAAAACCAAAATCTCTGCATAAAACATTGTAATTCAGACTAAACCTGCATACACAAGCGGTTAGAAATCAGGACCATTCAAATAGTACTAGAGCAGATGCAGCACTGGTGTAGCTTTAAATCAGCTTGCTAGTTATCCTGCTTAACAGCCTTATCATAACTTTGCAGTGTAGCCTTTCATTCCTTCCAGTGAGTATACAGAGGGTAAAAGTTTAACCTGATTTTTGCCTGATAACAGAACATGTAAACCTTGTGAAGAATCAGAAAAAGTCTAATTGGAAGGAACTGGAATTTTTTTTAATAAAAAAGGAGGGGGTCCGTGTTATGATCAGATTATGATAGACCACATCTCTGCTATCAGACAAAATGTCAATATAATATAAGGTTTGGCTGAAGGACACATTCATTTATGTACTTAAATCTTGACCCCACTTTTTCAAACAGTCATGTATTCAATACAAACAGGCTGAGCTTATAGCCTTTTCACTGTTTCAGTGAGGAAGTTGTTGGTTAAAGCACCATTAACCTGTTGCACAAACTAAGCTCTAGGTTAATCAGGTTCTCAAGTTTAAAGTCATTGCTACGGTTACATTTCAACTAGCCAGTTTTAAAATAAACATGAGTTTTGTTTATCTTAATAAGCTGCATCTGTATTTCAATGACTGGCAGGCTCTATTCACAACCACAAGCCCTACTACACCTGATGATTCAAGAAGGGTTACACGTTTCCAAATTGGAAAATAACGTTGGCCAATTTAATAAAGTACAGAGAATGACTACAGGTTTTGGGGTCAACAGAGGGTTTTTCTTGCTTTTTCTCAGCCTGTAGTATGATCAGATGTAAATATGTGATAAATCAGTTTCACATAGGACACCTCATGAGCAAGAATCTCTGACTTTACCCCACCCAACGCTATCTTGTTTGTCTGGTATTTGAACTAGAGACCTTTCCAACCTGTCATTTCCAGGCTACAATCAAGATCCACTCATACCGAGACCTAACAAGCAATCAGCCTCTTAGGATCAGCAAGACAAAGCGCTTAAAGATTTGTGGTTCTACGACATTGGTACATTCAGCAACAATAAAACAGTGCCTCATTGACAATCATGTCTGGAGCAGAGACTAATGACTGGGACAAATAAAATAAATGTTAAAGATTCTAGGTTGAAATGAATAATGGTCATGATAAATGGTTCAACTGCTGGGATTGTTTTACAACACTATGGCCTTGACATACTAGCTACACTGAAACTGTACTTACATCAGCACAATACAGTTGTACTGGTAGCTGTTATGTCAATCACTTGTAATGGTCACTTAAAGGAGCAACAGTTGAAATATCAAATGTCACAAACTTAAACTACATCTGGAAGTTTCAGGAACCATAACACAGGTCTGCAAAATGCAAAACAAGACAGTTTGCTGTAGAGTAGCTAGCTAACGTTAGCAACGATATCAACTTTTGCATTAGCAAGCTAGCCTAGCTATCATTCGCCAACGGTTAACTGACACATCATTGAACGTTATCATTTCAAGGTAAACAATCAGTGCTAATATAATGTATGGCCTGCTTTGGTTTGCCAAGAATGGGTTGTGGTAACAACGTTGTTAGTTAACACATTTTATCGAGCATATATAGCTAATAGAGTTAGGAGAAACGAACTAACATTAGCTAACTAAATGTTGCTGAAAACTGTCAGTTGTTAACGTTAGTTAGCCAAGTTTATCATTTAAAGTGTCAGTTTCTTTACAAGTTTAACATCATAAAAGGTCGGTCTGGACACTACATTTGTCACTAAAAGAAAAGTTAATTTCCTTCCATATTACGTCTGCTTTGAGTGGTAAGCATTTCAGAGAAAAACGTTAGGATGAGCCCCAAGGAAACAACAGTTGCTAACACCTCTAGCAACAGCATAACGCTAGTAGCTCATGTTGCTACTGAAGACAAACATGCTTCACTATGTGCTCACTTTAATTCCGTATGACAACCACTGACAGTTGCCACACATTCTTCCACCTCTTTGCTAAGTGTTGTCAGGTAGCTGGTCGTGAACGGCAGGCGGTCAAGAGACACGCCACGCCGGCTATCCACGTCACTACAGTGCGAGGAGGATATAGCGGCCCGTCTCTTCCCTGGCTAACTTAAAATGGCGGTTAATGCTAGCTAGCTTACTAGCAACGAAATTTGCTTGAGGGAGTGTGAAATCGTTTCACTAAGGGATATCTCCACCACTACTCAATGGACATTTCACACGTTAAGAAATGTTGATTTACCTACCTTTAAATTTGAGGTCGGCGGGGGGGTCAAGGATAAGAATCTGGTCCAACTTTGACATTTTGGCTGAGGGATGCACTTGATTTCGGTATCGGGGAGTAACTGACAAGTGGAAATCCTAGATCCCCTGCCACTACTGAGTCAAATGCTGACTGAGCTCTGCGAACGAGCATGTGGGTACAACTACTTGAACGCGCGAGTGCACAATCCTGTTGCGCGCCCTCGTGGCTCAGCAACTGATGTGATTATGGTAGAGTTAAATAGTTGTAGTGTGATACTGCGGGTGGGAGGAAAAACACCCAAACAAATTAGTGAATCCTTATTTGACCCGTGGCAAGTTAAGTATTACAAGTTTTATATACACAATGACGGTATTTTGTACTTCAGAAAATGCACCTTGGCTAAACATGTGGGAATTTTTTATCACTATATCATATGCACAACAGTTACAGAGGCTCAATACATATGTTTACATATTACAAATATAAATAATAATAATAAAGTATATACATTTGACATTTTGCCAAGAGGAACATTAGTCAAGTGATTTTATTTGCCTCATTGCAGTCCTGGTATGTTTTAATAAATAAAGTAAATTATCATTAAATAAATATTTTTGATAAAGATCCCTTAAATGTGGTTATTAGAAAATTATGACCAAGATATGAAGCGTACTGAGCAGGACACTTTGGTGGAAACTTTATACATTAACACTGTTAAATGATCTTAAACATATCTTTGAGATGCCTGTACTGCAGTTCCTTTGTTACATATCGGTCGACATCTATGCAGATACTAATATATCTGTGATAAGCTAATATCAGCCTGCCAATTTATCAGTCAAGCTGTACTTCATCTTCAAGATGAACTTCTTGTTTTCTTCTTATTTAAAAGGTTTTTAAAGTTACATGTTTTTTTGGCTTTTGCCTTTATTAGTACAGCTGAAGATTGACAGGAAAGGGGGAGAGAGGGGACGACATGCAGCAAAGGTCCACGGGGTGTATTTGAGCCTGTGCTGCTGCAGTAAAGACTCAGCCTTTGTACATGGGGCCCCTAAATTACCTTTTCCCCACCTTTTTTAAAACACCACTCAATAGTTAAGATGTCAAATATAAATACGATTTTTTACACGTATGTACCAAAAATGTCAGGCCGTGACATAAGTGCACCTATCTTTACGCATTATTCACTTTCTCTGTCATAACGCTATTATGTTTATTTGATTATGTTTTATTTTTCAACTCTCTCCTCCATTTAATTATTATTAACTCAGTTCACCTGCTGTCAATTTCAAAACCACATTATCAACACATGTACTTTTTCTGCAGAATTTGTGATGCTGATAATGTGAGTCCACACCTTTTTAAAAGAAAAGAATTACATGAGTAAGTATGTTAATGGAGGGGAATCCTGGTGTTTTATAATGTGCGTTTGCTCCGTTTGATCCCACTTTACTCTCTTAGAGACTATTCACAACTTTGGCAACGGTTAAATCCATCTCTGCGACAAGAAGTGTAGACCTCCCCTCTGTAAGCAGCTGAGGAGGTAATCCACTGTACTGAATAAGACTCTGTGCTCCACTCTGCAAGCTATTTGTATCCGCTTTTCAGAGGGTCACGTTAAACAAATATGTGCAAAAATAACACAAAACTCATTTATGAGTGTCCTATTTCAGGTTTGAAGCTTGTGGGAGAGTAATAACTCTTATGTAAGAAACTCCAACTGTGGAAAAGAGGTAAGAAGACACCAATAGTTTCAATTTCAATAAAACGAGATACATTGTTCTCACATACTGTGGTTTGCAGTGACGAGAGTAAACGCTTCATCTGTACTGTGAAACCAAATAGTGTAATTTGAGATTTCTGAGGTGCGGTTCAGTCGAGGTGCAGACCGTGTTCTCATGACGTCTGGAGGCTTATCCAAGTCAAGAGCTTTTGTTAGTGAACCCCTTCTTCTCTCACTCACATTTCTGGTCTCCATCAACACAACTTTAGTCGGACTATATTCTGGTGACATTTCAAAACACGTATATTTTCCTTAGTGAGTAAAAGTAACAACAAAAATAGAATAATCACTTTTTTATTACACCGATTAATATACAAAAGTTATTCTGGTCTACAGAGGATACAGGGAAGCATGATTTAGACGTACAGTATGGGGATAGCTGCAGATAATTGGCAGTTTCAAAGTCGACTGTTACACGTACATCTAGTCCGTACTGATTTAGTCCAGTAATTCATGCATTATTCTTGCAGTATGCACTTTTAAATCATGTCATACATCGTTTAGAAAAACATAAAAAAGGCACTTGTGTGGTGCCAAATATGAAACTTGAAACTTTCATCAGAACGTCAACACGTAACCTCTTATAAAAATGTTTTGCTGAATATGGCATGATCTCTTGTATGGATGTAATAACATGCCAAACTGCATTAGAAAATCTGGCAAACCAAGTAGCTCCTAATTCAGTTTCAACTTTCAATTTCAGCAAATCATTTTGTTACATTTTAGTGGAAGCCAGGCCATATTAATTAGCGTTTCTTTGAAAGGAGTTTGGCGTGCTTTTACGTGAAAGAGAACGATATAAATGAGCAAAATTAGACTGTAATTGCATTAAAAAAACAACTAAGAATTGAACTCCATTACCCCGCCACACATGTTGGTGAAAACGTTATTTTTAAATGGCTTTTTCATTTAACTTAAGTACAAACGTAATCAATATTTATTTTAGTTATGAAAATGTAGAACCAGAAATACGATTCATGTCCATTAAAAAAAAAGAAATTGCTGTTAAGGAGTAACTGTGACCGTTTCAACACTTACCAAAAAGTGACTCCAAATTAATACTGTTTTCTAATTTTGACATTACTGCCACAAAAACCAGCAGCCAACAATATACATACTCTTAGTTTACACAACTACGCTAAGTAGTATTTTCATTTTTACCCTTTTTCCACTTATTTGCAAGCTAAAATTGATCGGGATATATTCCCATATGTTCTTTTAGAGTTTGGTGAGAGCACAACCCTTTTGGAACTTTAACAGCTTTAGACATGTTTAGAGTAAAATACATGCAGGTCTTTTCTTAACAGTATAAATGTAAAACAATTCCATGTCCTATACAGTCATTCCCTGTGGTGAAATCTCAGACAATGCATTTCAGCATGTCAAAAAAACATCTCAACAAATCACCATGTAAACAATTGTAGTATTGGTCACAGTGTTTCAACAGGGGTGTCATACTGTAATTACGCTGTAGGCCTCTAAGCTGTTTCCCTCTGCAGCATTACAGTTAAACCCTTATACAGTTATTGTGAGTGAAAACACATGACGAAGTGGAATGTAAAGCCTCTGCGTTTGAACACATTTAGACACAAAACTTGAGTGTTTGTCTAAGGTTTGATCTCGACAGTTATTCAAAATATTCTAATTCAATTCGAAACATACATGTGCACAAAAGTTCCATGAAAAGAAAAGTATAACCTTGATAAAATATTAATAATAAAAAAAAAAACACCTTAGTTTAATGTGTGCCATTTAAGAACCACGGTGCAATGACGCCCTACAGAGCCGACTCTGGAAATGAAAATGTATTTGCATGAACGATCAATACCCTGCTTGAAAAAGCACATCAGACAGATCACTTGTTATTTGGGCTGCACTGAATGTTTTTGTTGTTTTGTTTTTTTTACATTCAGACGTCAGATTTTAGGATAAACTCAAAAATAACTGGGAAAATTAGATTTTTTTGTAATTGGAGATATATAAATGTAATCTGTTATGGGCGTGCCTGCAATTACTTTTTTGACTGCAGTGAAAATGTTGTAAATATAATTTTTTTCTTTTGGAGTTATTTGTATCACATGAGTCGGAAACACCGGAATCTAATTCTACAAATAGTATTATATTAATAGTATTAGTAGCTTTATCTGAAACAATGCGCTAATACCAAGTTCAAACAGAATGAATAGACAAAAAACAACAAAAAAAAAAAGCTGATGTTGATTAAGAATTTGAATGTCAACGTTATGCATGACGCTTCAAAGCTTCAGACTTTTCAGTCCAGCCCTACTTGTTATTAATCTGTGCTGAATTTAATATGGAAAATGGGATAAAACTGCCTCTGTGTAATAATCTGTACGTCATACCACAAAGACAGAAATTGTTATGTAATTCAGGCAGAACACCGGCGGAGGGGGACAAACCGAAGGCTCCAAGACTTCAGAGTTAAAACTGCTACAAGTGAATGAAATAAATGTGCAATGACCCTCATAATACTGTTGTTTCATGTTGCAGTTGACCACACATGCAAGCTGACCTCTGTCTGTCCACTGTCTTGTTTCCCCCCGGAGTAAGACATTGTGTGCATTGTGGACTATGTGCTGCACCAGTGGGTCTCTGGTGCTGAAGAAAGTAATCTCATCAGCCGCTGTTGGTACTAGCAGCATCTCCTGGCGGACGGAGCAGGCTGCCGGCTGAGTTTAAAAGACTCATCGCTCTCCGTCTCAGGACTTTCAAGGGGTGGGATCTGTTTACCTAAACACACATCACAGGGTCATTTACAGAGGTACCATGGAAGATTAGTTTACAAAATGTAACCAATAGATATCACCATGAAACGTCCCCAGATGATTACTTACATTAATACAATTATGTTTCCTATTGCAAGTTTTCTGTCATTTTAAATATGTAACTGAGGCATTATCTCATGCTAACCTTTGGTGAACTTAGCAAATATACAAAGTAAAATAAACACCTAAATGTGTATTTTGGATTATTATGGCAAAATATATCTACAAGGTATGAAGAAATGCCGTATGAAAAACATCTTCCGGCATTATTGAAAAGCTTTGAGTCCACAGCACATATAATACAGACACACGTAACACAAACACCGCACGGGGAAGACATGAAACCTACTGATTTTCTGAAAGAGCTCCTCAACATTGACAGCATTTCTGGCACTAGTCTCAATGAAAATAGCTGCAATTGATTCAGCAAACTCCTTCGCTTCCTTCATAGGAACTTCCCTGAAAAAGAGAAGGACACTAAAGTAAATGTGGAGCAGGTTCACAATAAAAACATCATCAATGACTTTCATCCATTGCATCTCTATCACTATTTTGTGAGTGCTGAAGGAGACGACACATAGAAGAGGAGCTGAGCTTTTTATGATAGATATTAAACATCATGAAGCTTCTTACATTAATGTGCATCTCCTTCCACAGAGCAGACAAAACAGACACAATTCTAATCAAACAGGAACTGTGTGATGTAACTCACAGATACATCATCTTTTTTAATTAATGAATTTCTTTGAGGGGAAACAGAACAAATTGTATCAGGTGAAAGTCGAGTGACTTTTGCTGCTAAAGCCTCGGCTGGTTTCGACAAGCAGCTCCGTTACAGGCTTCTTATAGCCGCAAGACAAGATTGTAAGAGATTATAAGATCGCAATGTAAACTGAGACATTGAGGTTTTCTTTGCACAGTGGACTTGACATGAGCTCCACACCAGGTATAACAACAACATAACTTTATTGTTCGTGCTCGTTCACTGGACCTGAAAATTTTTGCTGTGCACGAAGAAAGAGGACATATGATGCTCATTTTCAGGTTCATACTTTGGGTTTCTACTACAACATGTTTGCATGCTTTAATGTTAAAAAACTAATTCTTCTCATACTGTCTGTATATACCTGAAACACTCGGCTTTAGCACCTGTCTCTTTAAGCCCCCCCCCCCCTCCTCCCAAAAAAGCTCAGTCTGCTCTGATTTGCTTGATAGAAAATATGGCGCACCTTTGCAAAGGTACTACTCAAACCCTGGGTGGAGATACTCCGATGGGGGGCCGTATATTCTAATGGTACTGCATGTGACATAGGAAGGGGAGCCACATCTGAATGGCAAATGTTCACAAGCAGTGAAAAAGTGAGTTTTTCATAATAAAAAGGAGGTGATGCAGTAAAACAAGAGTCCGAACTGACTGAGGGGGAAAATAATGAAGACAGAAGGAAGAAGCTCATGTTTTATAATAAAGAGATGCGTTTGTGCAGGACAGACTTATAACTGTTAAAATGAGCCTTCTAGTGTCTAATAGTTAGTGTCACTATAACTTGAATATTCTCACCATAATATCCATGACAAGCAGTTTCTTTACAGTTACGACAGTCTAAGAGAAGAACACTTTGCTCACCTGATGTCTCCTAAATCATTCTTGTTCCCCGCTATGGCTACAACAATGTCCTCTGGGCCGTGTTCTTTCAGCTCCTTCACCCACTTCTTCAGTGTCTGGAAAGAGTCCTGAAAAACAAGAGCACAGCACGGTCAACTCGGGGATCGGTTATTTATGAGAGCGTTTTTCTTCTTCTTTTTTTTTTATGACTTGGGTCAAATATTCATCGCATTAGATTTT
The DNA here is from genome assembly GCF_900634415.1 of Cottoperca gobio. Lineage (NCBI taxonomy): Eukaryota > Metazoa > Chordata > Actinopteri > Perciformes > Bovichtidae > Cottoperca > Cottoperca gobio. Next base: position 5,376,915 of record NC_041371.1, on the reverse strand, counting down.
TCAGACAAGTTTCCATGAACAGACCAGGAAAGAATGACATTTGTAGGTCATGGAAGCGAGGCATCTCAGAGTGATGGAAAAGTGATTAACATTTTTGAGAGACAGCTTCTTCTGTTACACACATTTAATACACAACTGAACACAACAGCACATTTAGGGGTGAAGGGCATCAACACTTGTTAGGTGAGGCAAAAAGGATTGTTACTTCATGTTTAATTTACTGTCACTCCTTTGATTTAAAGAATGTAAAAGATACGGGTTCTGTCTTACCAGTTTAGTAATGTCATAGACAATAACAGCAGCAGCCGATCCTCTGTAGTACATGGGAGCTAATGAGTGAAACTAAAAGAGACAACATATTTACAGTAGTTAGCACGCTCAATCAATATATCAAATCAAGCACAGTTACACACAATGTCACCCAAAATGCTTCATAAAGATGACTTCAAAAACAGTTCATGGACATTTAAACTAAACTAAATTTGAAATCTTGATCGTAACATTAAAAATGTTGTGTAAACACTAACACAGTGTACTGTTCTGTGAGAAGACTATGACCATATAGATGATGATGGCTGATAAACAAAAGTTACTTCCTTACAAGCTTCAGCTCCTGTTAACTCCCTCTGAAGGTTGCTTCAGTGTTTAGAAGAATGTATTTATATAGAACTGTTTACAGCATCCACATAAACGTACACATTCTATTTAAATGTACCTTAAAAAAAAAGTGATAATAGTTTTGTTGACATTACACCAAAATCCAATATGTGTATCCTTAAGGCCTTAAAGGGATAGTTTGGATTCACCAAATAACACAAACAAACTAAGCGAGCGATGCAGCGGTACCCCAGCAACCACCGTGGTCTGCAAGGTAAAATTATTGTTTTTGTCAATGGAGTCTGGTGGCTTTGGCGAGAGCGTAGATGGATATAACAGCTTTAGTTCCCCGTCAGAAAAGGGCTGTCTGACGGCAAGGTAAAGTGGTGAAAATATTCTTGATATAGCGTACATTTAAAATTATATATTTTTTTAGGTGTCTAAAATATGTTTTGCTGCTGCCCCTGTCCACAGCAGTATATTGATTAGCTGCCATGCTAGTACTCCTGTCTGTTTCTCCAAACTGGGGGCGTGCCGAGTCTGACTGCCAACTACTGTAGTAATACACTGACTATTAATAAATACCACACAGACAAACTATCCATTTAAGGCCTTAAAAAACATATGTCTCTCTCTCTCTCTCTCTCTCTCTATATATATATATCTCTATCTATCTATCTATCTATCTATCTATCTATCTATCTATCTATCTATCTATCTATCTATCTATCTATATATATATATATATATATATATATATATATATATATATATATATATATATATATATATATATATATATATATATATATATATATATATATATATATATATATATATATATATAATATTATAATTATGTTCAACACCTGCATTGTGTACGTGGTCTTGTTCTCTTCTCTTCTCTGGCTACATTTACATCACACCACTAACTGCATTAGCACAGACTGCAGTCAGCACAAATGTGTAGCACTTCCCCACTGTGCTCATGACTACACAGATAACACAAACAAGGGTCCCACTGATCACAACATGGCACCACTAGTGGTCAAAAACTGTGATCATAATAACAACACTGTCGTTATTCAAGTGCAGTGATGTGCTTTCCTCAAATAAACCCCTCAAAACTTTCTTAGTATTGCTATATTCAGACTGTATGTTATGTTGTTGTACTAAATAGATGACACAGATAGTCAGATGGTATACATGTAATATTAGTCCCACAGATAAAGAGAACTTCAAACCCTGGTAACAGAAGTTTGAAGATATCATTTTCACATAATGCAGGAAATACTTGCGCTGGTTTTTCCATGCTGTAAGCATTTCCGGCAGGTTTGTAACTGCCCACTCTATGATATGAATCACTGTGATGATTACCAGTCGTGTGACCTTTGACCCTATGTGAATCATCCTATTTCACACTTAAAAATAACTGTCATGAGGACTACTGACGTTTATAATGATTGCGTCACAGCTTCCGGATGCAATTCTTTTACGGAAATTAACTTTTTTTAATAGGAACTGTCGTGTGTAAAATTTAAACTAATAATAAGTCATTAGACATTTCTTTTCTTGGGTGCACTCACCCTTTCCTGTCCAGCTGTATCCCAGATCAGAAACTTGTGAAGTTCATTTCCAGATGGCACTGTTTTGGTTAGGAATGATGCTCTGTGGGTGATAAAGAGCATTTCACAACAATGTTTCTTAGCATGTTCTTTTGAAAAGGCACAGGAAGAAAATTAGTACAAGTCAGCAGGAAACAAATAACATGGAGAATAAAGACTGGTCGACACTGGACCCATGTTGCCTGAAAGCACAAAGGCAATAGGCGTATCAAACTACTTTTATTTTATTCTAGGGGAGGAACCATTGTACATCCCAGAGAATATATGTTTGCACTTTCCTGCCCAGCTCTTTCCTTTTGCAACAGTTACATTGTATATATTATTACATCTTTAATAGTATATTTGTATTGTATTTTTTTAATTCTATATTTATGTTTGTAGTCCATGCACAAATAAATCAAAGCAAATTCCTTGTATGTGAAAACCTAATTGGTAATACAACAGATTTGGATTGTTAGTTGGAGGATTAAAAACTTTCTGATGTCAAACTTAATATTGTTTGTAAAAAATGCTTTTTGGACTTTGGACTTGATTTGATATCAAACCCTGACCTAATTTGGAAATACAAAAAGTGTGAAGCAAAGATAGATCTCCCTAATTTGATTGATTTGTTTCCTGCTGTTCTACTGCAGTGCTCTTACCCTATTGTGGGACTTATGTTGTGTTCAAAGCGATCCTGAACAAATCTGCAAACAATGCTGGATTTCCCAACTCCAGTGTCCTGAAAACAGAAGGTCACACATTAGTCACACAGCACTCCTGACACACATGTCACTATTGAATCCCATTGATTAGGCCACTGTGTGGTCACATGGTCACCCCATCAGATAGATTCCTGTTACTAGCGCTGAATATATAGTCAATATTACTTAGGACCAGACAACTACATTAACCTGAAAACCCAGTGCTAAGCGCCTTTTTGGCTTCATGCAACTTACAGTGGTGGAGTAATGTAACGATAACATTTACTCACGTATTGTACAATGTTGACATACTTGTACTTTACTAGATTGTTTTATGTTCTGCTACTTAAAACGTATAAGCAAATATTTTTGAGACTTAAAGTTCAGAGTTATTTTTTACATGATATGCTTATATGATATGATGCTGTACTATACTACTAATCTACCAAGCAGTATACAAAATAAAATCTAAAATTGGCTCAACGTTGATGAATTACAACAATAAAATACTTACATGTATTTGTTAGTGATAAAAACAGAATAATAAAACACTGTGAAGAGAGCCATTCTGCATAATGAGTACTTTTACTTGTGATACTTCAATTAGATTTTGCTGATCTTGAATTCAGGATGTATTCTCTTGTAGTGGAGTATTTTCAGACTGTGGAATTCTACTTTTACTTAAATAAAGGATGAAAATACTTCCTCCATCAATCATTTTTGGTGATTTTGGTGATTGGTAAACAGTCTGTGGTTAACTTAGGTTGTCTATTAAAATACCTGTTGAGTATATGAGTTACTGAGGTGGACTACACAGGACTTTTAAACGTTTATATAGCTCTTACAAGTTCCCAGTTCCCTTTTACTTCATTGATAAACTACCACTTTGCAGTCCACAAGCTACAGTGTCTGAACATCCCTGTCACCGTCTATAAAGGGGACTGCAGTGTTTTGCTAACGCAGCAGGAAATCTAACTAACGGCTTGCTTGTAGCCGTTGGTATGCCAATGACGTAATGGGTGATAAACTGTCAGAGCCGTTAAAAAACTACACTTAAATCCATTTAAAAGTTTAAAAAAAACAGACTAAACTACGAGAAAGCAAATGTAAAATAACTGCTGCGCCCAGCTACTGGTTTTCAGTTAACTAGCTATCAATATTTTCAAGTTTTCTGACGATAAAGTAAAACAAATAACCGACCGTTACAGAGTATTCGTGTCCGTTAGTGTAGCTAACGTTTGTAAATGTACCGTTAACGTCAAACTGTTGTCGGTTAACGGTAACGTTACGTTAGCAGACAAGAAAGAATTTGATCAACAAAAACATCTGCCACTTACCCCTAAAAGGCACACTTTGAGCTCCCTTATGGCCATGGTGAGTTGTGGAAGTGTTTAAATCATTATTTGTCAGTGTTCACTCAGTGTCTTTGTCTCGTCATGCTTGAAACTTTTTTTCCTCTTCTTGGGTAAAAGAGAAACCCAGCCCCTGAGACAGACAGACTGACCATCTCCACGAGCGTCAAGCTTTTATAATGATAAGTAGAACTTCCGGTAATGACTTTCAAAATAAGACTCACATAGCCTCCAGACACGTTTCAAGACATCTGAAGCAAAAGTCTGCTTGAAATAATAATTTGTGTGTGTGATATGGCTTTCCAACAAAACCCTTCCATTACATTGTACAAAAAACGACTCATTCTCCCTCATTAGATTAAATAAATAAATAAATCCCAAATCTCTGACTAAATGTACAACAATTGTTTACTGGTATTTCAAACGTAGATGCAAGTCCTTTTTAAGTGTGTGTGCATAGGAGGCTTTTACAACACATTTGTGTAAATTAGACTTCTAACTGTCTAACTATTTGTGATTCATAAAATTATACTTTTACATATATAGCTACTCCTAAAACTTAAAGGGAAAAATCTCCCTTCAGCAGCATAATGTGAAAACAGCCTTTTAGTGTCAAACTCTGCACAAAAATCATTGTGCACAGTGATGGTCAAACATCCAAGTGAAATGCAAAATGCATTTTAAAAAGGGGGGCTTTGAATAATAATAATAATAATAATAATAATAATAATAATAGTAATAATAATAATAAATAAAGTTAATTGACAGGGATATTGTGTTTCAGTAAGGAAGCTATGACACTAGATTTGACTTGACTCACCCGTAAATAAAGTAATTTTCACTTGGCTAAAGTTATTTCATAATGGAGCGACAAAATAAATTAAAACCATGAGACAGTCCGAAAATTAAAGGTAAGCTTTAATTTTGAAACCAAGTGTTCTTGTATCCGGTCTTTCTGTGGCTGTTTATTTGCTACTTGACGGATCTACTTTCCAAATCGGAAACCAGTTAAAGCCATGACAAAAAAAACAGTCGGGTGGTTCCGTTATCTCTTACTCTCTGAGGTACTAAAGCCTTGATTCTGACTCAAAAGCCAACAATTACACGCTTCACTTCCTGAAAATGGATGCAAATGTTTTATTTACATCCTCATTGTGCTGGGAGCGGGGAAAGTATTCAGAGAATGTGTAATGGAAAATAGGAAGCACTAAATATGGACTTCACTTGCAGTAGACAGAGTTGAGTAAAAAAGGTAAACACTAGGCTGTGTGTCAGAGAAAGAAACAAAGATGCAGATACATTTTTCGGATTGACACTTTATTCTTCACAGCATTATTCTGTCTGCAACAATAAGCTACAAAAAGCTTGGAACAATATGAAAATAACCTCACGAGAAGCTTCTGAGCCCAATCTAGCATGTATCTGTTTCAGTCACAGGATTAATAACACGTTGAATAACACGTTGAATCATGAGTCCAGATGAGATTGCTTGATTTACCCGCAACCAAAGCAGGGGCAGTCGCACTAGCATACTCCATAAAGGTCATTATTAATAAAATAAAAAAAAGAACCTATGACAAAACATAAGCGCTGAAAATACAGTATGTTTGCAATTTTACAATGATATACACAAACGGTAAGTTAGTCAGGCCATGCCTTTGCTTTAAATATCACTGAACAATGACAGTACTTTGCAAGTCATGGCTCAGTTGTGAAATGAAATGATTGACTTGTAATCTTGTTTTGTTTTTTTACTCACTTCCAACTGATGCCATGAACTACACACGTCGAGTTAAAAAAACAAATACACAACAAAACTAAAAACAGGCCTCCTGCGTGTCTCTGCACACATTTTGGCGACAATAATCATCACTACAGATTTGTTGTTCCATCATTAAACTGGAAAAATGTCATTTTCCACGTTTCCTTGGTTGTGCAAGAGGCAGCGAGAACAGAGAAGATGATTGCACGACAGAGCAAAGTGTGACTGTAACAATGCGGCCTCCATTGTCTACATTTTCCAGTGATGAAGAAACTTTTTGTTTGCCGTTCATGTTTTCATCCACTGGTCAGTTGCGAGGTACAACGCCACTGTGTTTATGTGCATCTGCTGTTCAAAGAAAAAGAAAGCACCTACAATTTATTTATACATATTCATATATTACTAGAAAAAAAGCTGTAACTTAAACTCAATGCATTTCTCGAATAGGCATCCGTATTCTTTGCGAATACTACTTAAATATATAATATATAGATAGACCAATCATAAATTCTTCATTATTCAAAGAGCTTTTGTATTAGTGGTTCTCTGGCATCTTCGGTTATGGCACAGTGGTCTCTATCCTAACATGCCCCGGTTGCATTTAGGTGAGGGACATCGTGAGATACAGGGACTGACATTATATCTGGGCTATGTTCATTTCTTGAGACCTTACCAGCAAACAAATAATCTTTATGTTTTATACTGGCAAGGCGCCTGACTTACTTCTTTCTTCCTTCCCCTGACTTGCTTTATGAATCCCTTCATTTCTCCTCACCCCCCCTTTCCTCCTTCATACAGGCTTGGCACTGTGGATTTGATTTGCTCCACCTAATCTGTCACAGTGGTAGCCAGTTGTCCGCTACAGCAGCTACTCTATTTCTATTGTGTGTGTGTGTGTGTGTGTGTGTGTGTGTGTGTGTGTGTGTGTGTGTGTGTTTGCATGGAAAAATGTGAAACAAGGTGTTTGACATCTGCTAAAAGAGTCAGGACGCCAAAGACAGTATAACAGATTTTTCCATGGCCGCCACTTGATGGACACTATTACTAATGAGATTCATGGATCCAGCAAAGTGAGCGCTCCAGTGGATAACGAGTGACACTACAGGACAACTGACCAGCGGTAGAGACGTACAGCGGCACAGAGCCACCAAACACATGACTGAGCTGACATCTCACATGTTGGTGTCCCGCCTGTCTTTGTTCGGCGAGGGCTTTGAAGGATCCTTAGCCGCCTTGCCGTTGGCTGAGGCAGCGACGTCAGCACCGGCAGCCACCGTGGCAACCGGGCGTTTGGTTTGCTCCTCGGCGCGGGGCTCCGGGCTCGGCTGCGCCGGCGGGGCCTGCTCGGCCGGCGGCTGGACGGTCAGTTCCTGCTGCAGCTTGTGGCTCTGCAGGAGGCGAAGCTGGACGCGGAGCTCCAAGATGGCTTCCTGCTCCTCGTGGATGGCCTGGTTCAGGTGGGTGTTTTTGTTCTACAGGGCAATAAAACACAGACTAGTTCATCTCTGAGCGATATTTAGTGAAAATATTAATTTCTTTATTGCTCAAAGTCCGTATTTGAAAAACATACTTAGAAAGAAAACCACAAGGGAACAATTTTATAAATAAAAACAATGTTTCTAAAGTGTACTTTGGACTTACTATCAGAACTCAACAAATGAACGACAATATTTAATATAAAATGCTATTTTGACACATTTTGCCTTTAACAAATGCTGGGCCTTCTGCGATTTGAGGCCGTTTTATGATTTGGATAATGATTTAATTGTGAATTGCTCAGCTCTACTGAACAGCCCGTATGTGCTGCTCACCTCCAGTTCCTCGTTTTGCTTCTGCAGATCTTCCAGAATCATCTGCAGCTCTTCCTCGTCCTCACTCTCACTCTCACTGTCTGATGAATATTCCTCCGTCTCACTGCGACCCTGCTGCCGACTGAGGAGCACAACGCTGGGTTACGGTCCTTCAGCACATGTAATATATCATATTACAATATATTCAGCGCCTAATATAGTATCCGTCCTCTCTCACCTCTGTATGTCTGCGATCTCCGCTCGCAGTCTCTCGATTTCTTCCTTCTCAGTGGCAATCTGTCTACGAAGCACCTGCTCGAGAGAGATCAGCTCCTCCTGCTCCGTCAGGATCTCATTCTCCTGATGATTGATTGACAGGGGAATCTCAGGTTATAAGACACATTTCTCGCGGCTTCTTCTTTATAAACTTGTATTTCAGTGCGTTTTAACGACTCACCTGTGCTAAGAGGAGGTTGATGACTTCCTCTTCATTCTCAGTCATTTCCTCTTTTGAAACATCTTCCTTTGAGAGGCTTGCTATCTCCTGTGCTATCTTACTCTCACACTCCTAAAAGGTCAGGGGGGGGGGAGAAAGATAAGGAAATGAAAGCACAATGATATGATAACAATATTGCTATTGGGAATTATATTTTGAGAATCTGCATGTACACACATACATTATCCAGACACCACATACCTGACGTTTGGCTTCCCTCAGTTTGCGTTTTAAAGCAGTCAGGATCCTCTGAACCTCCCAGAGCCGCTCCTCTTTAGATAAGTCCTTCACCCCCGCCTGCAGGTCCCTGTGCAGGCAGTTCAGCAGGAACTCCTAAAACACAACACACATTTTTTTATCTCATTTAAATGCATTATTTCTCGTGAGCGTCGAGAAAGAACGAGGATGACATTTAAAGAGTCACGTAAGTGTTTTAAGTTGCCGATGTGAAAGACGTCAGCACCAGCTGAACTGCTCTACTTTTTGTTTATTTGCTGTGTTTTGCCTGTAATGACATATAAATGGCAGGAACTTCTGGCACACGGAGACTAAATATCAAGTTCTGGTTCAGTTAGAAAACCGGAGCAAAGATAAAATTGTGCACCGCTGACAAGACGGTGCAATATAAACACAAGCAGCTTACTTTGCTGAATCCATGCTGCATTACTTTGTGTTTGCAGTGCTTCACTTTAATCCTTACTTAAAGTGATAACAATTTATCTTCTCCTGGGTTTGTAAATATTTTAGAGGGCATAGAAAGAGCAAAATAACCAATCATGTCATTTACAGGTGTCGTGCTGAAGGACTCGTGAGCAAGAAAAGGATTAGGGAACAGAGAAAAGCAGGAATGTCCACATTTAAGGAGCTGAAAACTGCATTTCCAACCCCCTCACATCGGTCCGTTCAATATGTGCTGGAGCAGAGTTAGGATAGTATAAACACTGGACACGGGGAAATAGCAAGTCCGAAGATTTAAAAGATTCCCACCTACCAGCACCTCTAATGAACATGTTATATCTGGTTTATTAAATCCATATAAAAGTTGCATTTGTACACAGTTCTGTGAAGGACCGTTTCCTGTCCTGGCTCCAGTTTCATGTGAAACACACAGACACATCTCAGAATAAGCATCTCTTCCGTTCATTTTCCTTTAATCTATTCTGTCCATAAATGAAAAGACCAAAATGAGCAAATTGGCTGCGGAGGGACTGAACCCACCTGTCGTCGGATCTCCTCTTTGACGCTCTCCTGGGTCTCATGGCAGCGCCGGCATGGTCGCCATGTTGGACCAGCGGAGCGGCCGCACCACCGGCCTCAGGACTACGTCTCCAAACAGCTCCCTCACGTGTGTGAAGAACATGTAGAGGACGCGGTTCCCAATCTGAACACAAGGTAAACAAATCAGTGAACACGAAGCACGCACTCTGCACAAACTGCACGAGGCGTTTGCATGAAACCCAATTCTCTCATCTCTACAACAACCATTGCTGCATATTTGCTTGATTAAACTGAGCCTGGAGTCATTAATTGATAGAAGTGTTTATTAATGGTGTCGGGGCTCCTGCTGCTGTTGGTTCAGTATAAGTGGAGCAGCCATCAGAGACTTCCCCTATGGGAATAAATTAGATTCACTAAACTAGGCCAGCGTTTTAAAAATGAACAGACTGTTTGATCCAATAAAAACTCAGCTGGATTGTTGCTACGGGGATGTTTCTTATCCTGGAGGTACACTTGAGCCTTAGCCCAAGACCTACTTTTCTTTTTGATGTGTAGATAGATAGATAGCCTGTTGTTGAAGTTCTGCTCTCTGCAACATTTGACCAGATTTTTTACCCATTTCCTCCATTTACTGCTTTTCCCATGAATGTGCATCCTTCCTCTCTGACCTGTATGGTTGGGTTGAGGACGATGGAGATATTCTGAATGTTCATCTTGGTGTCCGCCTCCCTGACGATGACGTGGTCCATGTGCGTGACGAGCCAGGAGAGAAGAAGTCGGCTCTCCGGCGACACCTCGGCCAGCAGCCTCTGGAACTCCGTCATCTTCTCGGCTTCCACCTGCCGACCGCAGGAGTCCTCAAAGCGCTGCGCCAGATCCCGGCCCAACAGGTTCTCTGGCAGCTCGCGCAGGTACTGCTTCAGTAGGCTGGCCACCGTGTGGGGGTCATACTCCTCCAGGCAGGGGCACTCCTCACGGTCATATGCTGCTTTCAGCTCATCCACCTTGGACTTCATACCTGAGAGCGAGAGAAGTTGATGTGAGTATCAATCAGGTATACACACACAACATTCACATGCTAGTTATCAGGGATTAAAGCTAAACTAAATCTTCTTTCAGGCCAAGTTGTAGTACCCATCTAGAATGTGTAATACAAGTAACAGAGGAGGCAAAACAAAAGCTCAAAATGTGAGATTTTAGCACCACCCCACACACAACCAATGCTGCTGTTCTGAATCTACATAACCTTTCAGTACAGATGTTTTTAATCCTCTTACACCAAATTAAACAACATTTTCGTTTGAAGTGAACCTGCATGATTATCTGCGTTATACATACTACATACAGGTTGCGTTGTCGTCTACATCAGAGTAGATTACATGTCTGTACAAATCAGTTTCTTATCACCTGGTAGCAGGATTCTTATGTCCCGTGACACCCTCTCGCTTTTCTCCCCTTCGGATCGACACTGATCTAATACATGTCGCCTCTAGAATCAAATCTGTATGACGATAGAACAATCAACAGCTCAAGCTTTGTGTACCTGAGACCCGGTAGATGCCTTCACACTTCATGCCATAACTTTCAATGTAGTCCACACATTCTCTGAATATGGCTGGCAGCTGGATGCCATCGTACAGAGCTGTCCTCTTGACGGCTTCAGTCAGAGGTGCTCCAAAGATAGGCCTGAAGGTGGGGATCTCCACTGGGACGGGCTCGACCTCTGTTGTCGGTTTCTTCTTCTTTTTCTTCTCCTTCCATTGTTTAACCACGTCTGCAGCCGTCAGGTCCTTTGATTTCTTATCTTTGGCCTTGTCCTCCTTGGGGCCTTTCTCTTTCTCTTTCTCCTTCTCCTTCACCTTGAAGTCCTTTTCCTTCTTCTTAGAGAAGCTGGGCTTCTTGAACACATGGATTCCTTTGGAGCGCTTCATCTTGGACGGGCTCTCTGCTTCGTCGGCCGAACTGTCCTCCTGGAAGGCGGCGTAGCCTTCCGCTGAGAAAGTAAAGAAAGAGTAGGATAGGGTTAGATCTGAGGGCAGAAACACCCCGGGCTTCTTATCCTCCTCCTACAACAGAACCATGAGAGCAGTGAAATAGAAACAGGAAGAGCGATGTGTGAGAGAAAAGATAGCAAAGGAGGGGGAGCAAGAGGACTTAGAAAAGAGGTCAGCCACAGATTGAGCATCGCTCCCACAGCACCTTACTCCTCATCTCTGTGGAAAATGAACATTTTAGATTTATTAATCAATGATCGATGGATGCCTATGTGATTCACTGTGTTTAAGTTACAAGTAAGTCCGCCGAGAGTCAGCGGAGCGGCAACAGTACAAGGCTATTGTATTAAGGAAGAGCTAAGGTGAATGACTGAGTCGTTCATCCTTGTCTTGAGGTCAGCATTGTTTAACTGATGATTTATAAGGCAAGACATTCTGAAAGTCCTTCAGAGAACAACTGTTTGAGTCTCATCTCCAGGCTGCATGAAGTAAAACGATTTGATTCATCACTTTAAGTCTGTAGTTCTTGAGAGAACTAACAACTCTCAATATTTTAGAAGAATTTCTCCGACATCTCTCTAGTACAGACTCAGTTAAAACATTTTTCCTCAGAGCAAACAGCTACACCACAATGTCAAAGACAGTTAGTGGCCTCTTTGTCTTCTCCACTCTGTGTTTCCCTTTGTCTCACGCCTCTGCCTCAGACACACCTGCACTGGGCTCTGTGGGTGTGCTCTGAACTGTCCATCTCTTCCTCTCTCCCACCCTGCCCTGGTGTAGGAGCTAAATACAGACATGGAAAGATCCTGATACAAAGTGGAAAATGAGCCTGAAAACCAGTCAGTGAAATAAACTGGAACATTTCTCACAGGGAGCGACAGCCCCAGATTTGTAGCACAAAGTCACTTAGTGAATCATTTCCAGAGCTTTCAGCCATTTCTCGTAGCTTTGACAAAGTCACTAAATGGCTGAAAGATCCGCAAAATGTCCAGTAAGTGACCAAGGTCAGCAATAAACCTTCAAGCTCAAATTACAAGATTGCTTCTTACTCCTTTTCTCTTTTTTCTTGAACTTGTTCTTCTTCTTGCCGTGCTCTTTGTCATCGTCTGAGACGTAGGCGTCTGGTGGCTCATGGTGATGGCCATCATGAGGCGGCGATGGTTCGCCGGTGCGGTACAAGCCGGGGAACTTTGTGGGACTGATCTCCTCAGAGCTGGGGGTGCGGGCCACGCCCCCGGGGTGCTCAGCCCTGCGCTGCTCTGCAGGGCTGCTGCTGGGGGGCAGGAAGCACTCAGTCATGGCTGCTCTGGCCTTATCACTCCTCTGACTGGCACATCACCTCTCCATCACACCTGCAGTGGGCAGAAATACTAGGGTCACGTTTGCACACAGATACTTTAATCATTCGTCCTGCTTGTTATTAACACGTTATCTGCCTCCTAGTTCTGTGACAGGCAGTGAACAGGTCTGTGAGTTTTTCATGGATTTGAATTTTTGTTTTTGTATATTTCTTTGTGTGTGGACTTGTAGTAACACAGATCGTGTTTGAACAAAAAAACTATAAAATGGAATGAAAAATCAGCTTTAAAAGTACTTTTTTACCATGTAATGAATAACTAAAAGATTAATTGAAAATCTGAATTAAATAAATGACTGAATAAAGGTTATTAAAAAGGATTTTTGACAGAGCAAAAGAGTTACTTTTGCAATTTGTGTGCTTAGTTTAGAAACCATGTTAGACCAAGTGGACAACAAAACTGTAAGGCATTTTAAACAATTAAAAAGTCTTCTTTTTACACAAAGATACAGTAAATTATTTCTTTAGGCAAGCTGTGGAAGTAATTTTCCATCTAGAATAACAGTATCTGTAACCGATCAATTGGTCTATAAACCAAACTCAAACATTTGGTACTCAGAAGGTTATAAACACAATAAAACAATGTGTAGCTCTTTACTGCTTCTTCTTTCGTTCCTAAATATTTAAATGATGACTGTATGAACAGATTCAACAGTGACTTCCACCCACCAGATGGTGCTCTGCTGTATAAACATTCACTTCTTGAATGTCCTACTTCGAATTCAACCAATTCTGACAGCAAAATCAAAACCACAGTCCACTTCCTCATCCATAGAAACAATGATTCATCACAAACACAGTCCTGATGACTGTACATAGGCAGATATTTGTTCAGCCTAATGTTTATACAAACATTTGAAACGTCTGCCTTGTTTATGTTAAACAGCACTAACATTCTTAAGGACAGTTTTATTTCTTCCTGTGACACACTTTGCTCCAACTCGTTTTGAATGACATGAAATATGATGACTACTGGATTTTGTGCAATAATAGCATTTATTCTAGTACAATAATTACATTCAAACTACAAAATACTCTTATTTTAGTGCATAATTACAATGTTTATATATATTTATTATTTTAGAACACGTGTTGCGTTTGTTGTAGTTGTTTTTTACAGTGTTCTCCTAATTTAGTTGTATTCTGTACAATTACAATAAAGTCGTCAGTTTGTACATGTTGTAGGAAGTAGATTCATTTACGTAATCACTGCAAGGGGTGTGTGTTTAAAAAGATGCTTTCATTCACTACGGATCACTGTAAAATGTTTCTCAAACTAACAGTAAATTGAAGATCACATGTTACATATCAATACAAAACAAATAACATACAAGTCAAGTGGTAAGTGTGCTGGTACCAAGAACACAAATGTGATAAATGATGGAACACAAAAGCTATTCGTTCACCAACACTGTCTTAATTGAACTCTGGACACAAAACGATTAATAAAGTGTGTGACATCTTAATCTTCCTTCGTTGTGGGCAGATTATCCTCACTATTTTTTTTATCCTGTCCTGTTTCCAGAGGAAAACTTATCAAACACAACCAGTCCCATATGATCAACTTGCTGTTAAAATACTCAGGTTAGTTTCTGCAGTAATTAATATAAGTATATTGACATTAAAAACAGTCAGAAAGTAGAAGCTCTCCTGTGAATGGATGGGCCCATATATGCTAACGTCAATTCAGCTAGCTGCCAACCTGCTAAGCTAGCTGATTAGCAAGCCTGTCCGTCACGATTAAAGCCGCAGTTTGGTCCAGAGAAAACCAACATGAGATAAACTACAAGTGCTTAACTCTATTTCGTAACCGCTGTACTGTCATTTAACACGCAAAACACAAAAGACAAGAAACTTTACCAAGAACTATCCCGTTCGGTCAGTTTCAGAGTGGAGCTTCCGCTTGTCTGTATTCTAAATAAACCCATCTGCGCTTGCGCGACAGCCTAAGTGCACCATGGGTGATGTAGTTCGAAAGAGCTTGGTTCTCTCTTCTTCTTTTTTTTTAAGAGTTTATTGGCGGTTGCCAACCAATAATTTGGTGCATTACTGCCACCTACTGGACTGGAGTGTGGAGCAGAAGATTGGTAGGAAAAAAATAATTAAATATTAAATTAATAAATACATTTTAAAATCCTCTATTATTCCTGTTGCTCTTAAGAAATTAATTGGAATATATACTTTCTTAGCAGATCCCCCAACGTAATACTGTGTTTTTCATCAAGTATTCCCGACATTAATTCCTTTCTTCGTCACAGCCTTTGCCGTTTATTCGTCTATTGGTGTTTGACATATTCCAGTAGAATACAGTATGTGCACAGTCCAGTAGGGTGTTTGCCTTTTCTATAGAGTTTTATTTAATCAAGTGTGTCCTATGCTCTTTGCTGTAACGATGTAAATTTCCCCGTTGTGGGACTAATAAAGGATTTCTGATTTATCCTTATATGACCATTTCTTCCCCTGGGCTCCTGCTACACCTACATGTTTCTGAATACTGTAAAGACGTCTTCATGCATCACTTAGGTCCCAGTATTCTTGACATGTTTTTTGTATATAGATAGTTTTAACCTCTGCTTTACTAAATGGTATTTGTATGTCAGTTATTTGACATTTTAGTGATGGTTTAGCTAATATTCCCATTTCCTTCCACCCCTACATAGAACCCAAAGGAAGGACAATTCTAAGCACCTAGAAAATAAAAACGTTCATACACAATATCCTGCCTGCATGAGGACTTTCCAGACAGAGCTTGGTTCCCTCACCGCACATGTATAGTCTATGTAGGTTTTCTTGTCCCAGGATGATCTGGTATTAATGAAAAATGTTTAGGCTGTGGTCTCATTTTGATTCTAACCACAAGTGTGCTGTTATACAAGCCTGTGTACAAGAGAAACTGTCAAACAGTGTTTTGAAAAGCAGCTATCATCTAAATTCGGTGAAACCACGTGCTATTCTGAATCATGTGTACTTTCCCAAACGCTGTGGTTGTGATCAGCAGACTGGTGGTCAACCGGTCATGTGAGACACATTTGTCCTCTGATCTTTGTTGGCACCATCTGCTCCAAACCCACAGCTGCAATGGCGAAATGAGGTCGTGATTCAATATCATAAAAAAGAAAAAAGAAAAGACAAACAAGGTCTCATTGTGCGGCCGGTACATTGGCTTGTGCAAACTACTGTTGCATGCCAATTGGGAACAGAATCAGTGATAGGGCACCCTGCTGCCTTTTGAAAACGCACCGGCATTACAAAGAGCATTTGTGTGCGGCGGTGAAACATTGGCATCGGTAAACGTTCCCTTTTCCCTCCGCTTGCATGAGACGGTCAGTGAGTACTGGAACACCTGTGGATCAGAATGGTATAATAACAACTTTGTTTCCCCAGGAAATGATGTGTTTCCTGACTCGAGCAAAACTGGACTAAGATTAGAGCAGGAGACGGGGCAACTGGGGAGAACAAACATTTACTATTCCACTCATTTTTTCCCTTTACACATCTTTTTAAGCAAATGGGAGAACATATATTTTAAGATCAGACACCTTTCTGTGACACAAAACAGTCCATGTCACCAAACTTTTCTTTATTTGGCATGAGACTGGGATTTGGCAGACCATAATTGTAAAAATACGTTATTCATATACACCTCTAGTAAAAAAAAACACTATTGAAAACATATCTAAAAATATACAGTGAAACATAACAGCAGAATAAAAACAAATTTTGCAGGGGTAGGAGGCGGGGGTGTAGGGGGTATTTTACAAGGTAACTGAGGAATGCTAACACATAACAGTCATAGTTTCCTCTGCCCTCAGTCCTCTGGTATGGCCCAGACATTTGGTACCAATATGTGCCCGCACTTCAGAAGAGACAGTTCATGCACTTCACAGCCTTGCTGCCGTAGTCCACGCACTCCGGTCCGATGCACTGGCAGCAGGCGTTGTGAAACCAGCGGTACTTGGATCCTCCCATTGACTCGCAGTATAGTTTGCACTGACGGATAGACACGCAGTCGTCAAAGTAGACCACTGTGCACATGTTTTCTGAAAGGAAAAGAGTAAAAAGGCAAAGAAAGAAAGAAAACAAAAACAAGATGTGAGTCACAAATCCAGTAAAACATGGTTTATAAAAAAAACTTTTTTAAAGTAATTACCTTTAGCCCTCAATGTTCCTACTTTTACTTCAGGGGGAAATTAATTTGCTACAAATAAGTATGACCATATGTGTTGGTTAGCTTAATGAGTTAACTGCTCGCCTCTGTGGGAACTATTATGAGCGTGTCTTTAGGAGGTAGACGGCCCAAACACCCACAAGTGAAAATAAAATAGAAATGGCAGCGGGACAACACTTTCAACCCAGTTACGATTCCCTGAACTGGAGGTCTTTTGGCAGTCCGGTCCCCCTGAAGTGATGAAAACCTGACCCAACCCGAACTGGTCTTAGTTCGAGACTTTGTAGTCGCTTCAGCTCCGGGCCGGGCTGGATTTTATTACCGCAGGTCTTAGTGAAATGAAAAATTTGACTGGACCTGACAGGACCAGAAAACTATGTAATACCAAAGTATGTTAGCAAAGCACATCTAGTGCAGGGGGGGGGGGGTCAAACATTATCAAACATCAAGTAACTAATAACTTTTGTTCTCAGAAGCACGGGATGGCTTCTCTCCAATAGCGCTGCAAGTAGCAATTATTGCTGTTTTATTGTTGAATAATCAGTTTATTATTAATAATCAGTTTATTTTTAACCAATAATCTAAAACTAAATGATATAAATACAGAAAAGCAGCAAATTCTTATCTTTGAGAAGCTGGAAGAAGCTATTTTTTTGCCTATTGTTTGAGAAATTACATAAATGCTTCATATTTTATAAGCTCATATATTCTATATATGTAGTAAAAGGTACAATACTTCGCTCAGAGTAGGAGGTATGAAGTAGCATAAAATGGTACCTCAGAAACTGTATTTACAGTACTTGAGTAAAAACATTCCACCGCAGGTAAAGTGTTTATTTTGGAGACATTTAAAACTTATTTTATTCTGAAAAGCTGAATCTCAAACTTCCTGTGAAGAGGGATTTTCAGTATATGGAGTAATATGGATTTTTGTGAGCTGTTACCTTGAGTGTCATAGCTGGCGTGGATGCTGTTGCCCGGCACGGAGACGTTCTGCTGCTGGCTGTCGAGCGACTCCAGGAAGGACACCATGTTCTCGTGATGGGAGAGCTCCTCGGCGACGGGGAAGGACACCACCATCATGTTGATCGGCGCTTCGCCTTCTGTGAGGGCGCGGAACAGCGAGGGGATCGGGCGGTGCAGCTCCTCCACGGTGCTCTTCGACGTGGCCGGAGTGTCGCTGTAGTTCTTGGGGTTACACATCCCTGACGTGAAGAGACGGATGAAGACGTTAACGGGAAGTCGTGTCACTTTTTCAGCCACGCTAAAGATCGCAGCTTTATTTGCACAGATTTTGGAGATACAGCATTCGTCTCGAAAACAATATGGAAACACAAAAGCAATGAGGAAAAGAATAATAAATAAAAAAGGAATAAAATAATTAATTAACAAATGGAGTAATTAAAATGCAAAAAAAACAACTAATAAAATATATAAATAAATGAATGGAAATGCTTCTAATTATTCTTTTAATTTTATTTAATTTTATTTATTCCTCTTTATATTTCAAAATGTTCTTTCTTATTCTTTTACAGATTATTATTTTCTATAGCCCTCTACCAGCTGTCACAATATCAGATTTGGGTAAATACTAAACACGTCTTTATTTTATTTTATATATTTACTTAAATAAAACCCAAACGTATCTGCACGTCTAGATAAAGATTAAAGGTTATATGTTTCTTTTTGTAATTTGGCTGAACTGAGCCTTTAAGCACATTGGACAGGTCTAACCGTTCAATTGTTTCACACATGATTTCAACTCACAAGGGCAGTTTTGTAAAACCACACAGCTGTCAAGAGTATCTTGTCTCAATTAAGATCCCTTTAACACTTCATTTAATTTCCAAATACAGTAGTAATCACTTGCCAAAGTCCCCACATCCTCAGATAGGATCTACCGAACCCTTCAAATGAGTCAAAGTGAATTACGGCTAATGGGTAAATCATTTAATGGGGAACGGAGTTTGACAGAGGAATTGGATTACTAACCAATGCTAAAAGCAGAGCCAGAACAGCTGTTTTAGATAAAGCGTACACATGGGTCCTCCCTCCTCCTCCCTTCCTCTAAAATACACACTGTCCTCTCCCACCGCTCCTCTACTGGGCAGCTCTAACCACTCGCAGATACACACTTCAAAGTATCCAGCGTTTGGCACAGATAACATGTTTAGAGTGGAAACTTACTTAAAGTGGTCATAAGGCTAGTGCTACAAGAAAAAAAACAGGAAGAACACGTATAAATGAGAAATATATTCAAGCTTAAAGCGACATGCTGTCCTCAGTGTGCTCCACCACCGTAACATCTGTGCAGCAGCAGCAGCGAGTTCAGCGCTCGGTGTCAGATCCTTGTGTTTGTGTTCCACTTGAAAGAGTTTTAATAAAGCCTCCTTGTCAGCACGTACAGTAATATCTGTCCGTCAAAGCCGATCTGAGAGCCCACTTGTTTGCAGGGGCGGGGCCAGAGGGGCGAAGCCAGAGGGGCAGCCAAGTGTGGCACAGTCCACCATCCCAATATTTCAATCACACGACTACAAAGAGAGAGAGAACAACTGCAGGGCAAACGAAGAGATGCAAAACGATTACATAGAAATGTAACAACCAGAAAGAGATACAAGGGTGGGGAAATAAGAAATGAGCACAAACACTCCAAACAGCAAAATGATTGAAGAGAGATGCAAGATGAACACAAACAGGGAAGATGCAGAACGGCCTTAAAAACACGAATTCCGACCACAAAGCGAGACCAAATGAGATGCTGCGCAAGACACTAAACATGCTAAATGACTGATTTAAAACAGCCAGGAGGAGTACAAAGAGAGGCAACATACAAAGTGACTAAAAAGAGATGCAAAACAACCACAAGGAGATCAAAAACTTGCAAAATGAAATGTAAAAATGACTAAAAGAGATGCAAAACAACCACAAAAAGATGAAGAATGACCACAAAGAGACACAAAGAAAGACACAAAACATGCTAAATGACTACAGAGATGTAGAACAAACAGAAAGACGCGAAAGCGACCAGAAAGTTACTCAAAATCGACCACAAAGAGATCAAAAACTTGCAAAATGAGATGTAAAAATGACTAAAGGAGGCAAAACCACCACAAAGACACACAACAACCCGGTCTGCCTGACTGCTTGAGTGGGACTTTTACACGTCTGTGTCCAAGAACCAAGTCTTAAAATGTTCTTTTTGTCTTCACACACACTTTTACTCATTTTACCAATGTGCCCCCATCCTTTGAATCCGTGCCCCATTCGCGAGGTTCTGACTCCGCCCCTGCTGGTTTGAAGAGAGGAGTTAATAAGCCGCATGTTTTTTTTTTGTTTCACAAATCCGGTTGTTTTGGCTCTGGCTGGAGTTTACACCCCCACCGCACCTCGCTGGGAGGACTGAAAGTCAAAGTTCATGCGCGCGGGTCGACCTCCTCGTCCCGTCTCTCTTCCGGCTTCTTCGCGCTTTGATCTTCTGGGATGACCTCGAGACTTCCTCTCCATGCGAAGGTGCTACTTAGTAGTGACAATACTCCTTTAATTTCCTACGCTCTCATAAACAGCGAGTCCTCCTCGGCTCTGCTTTGCGTTAACCTCCACGTCGTCACTTCTCAGAGGCACCTTCGATATCTGGCTCCACTCGCCTCACACTCGCCTCGTATCAGAGCAGCAACACTCAGACAAACTGCTTCCTTTTTAAACTGTCAAGTGCATTACAGCCACGGTCTCACTTCACCGGGAGAGAGTGCTCTGCGGCGGGGCGATGCAGAGATTAACAAGACTGAAGTGTCACATGTATGGAAGGAGATTAGTGCCAGAGTCACCTTAAACATGTTGCAATCACAGTGATCAAATATTGTACCATCAGATATTATGATGTAACGACAGCCTCCTCCAGTCTCTGCTTTCTGAACAACAGATGTTTTGGACACAAATGATAAAATGAGGGGGGGGGTTACTATTCATTTTTATATAAATCTATATGCACAATAAAATCGAATGTAACTGAATCTAATTTTAGGATATTAAATGGATGATAATAAAGATAATATGTCAAAGTTATGAACTGTTGAAAAATGATGGTGTCAATTAAATTAATTAAAATAAAATATTGGAATAGAAAACTTTAAGCATTAATAGTGTCCTAACATTTAAATAAATTGTATAAAATGTTCTTTTCTGGATCCAATTTATAATTTATTTGTGTGGCAGCTACGAGTCGATCTGGTGGACACGAGCAGCAGTAGCTCCAGATGTCCCACATGTAGGATGAACTGAGGAAACTAAATCTGAAGTCGGAGTTACGCGCACTAAATTAAAATCAAATTCAATTTCACTCCCGTGGTTTCACTTTAAACTGTTCCTCAGATTTAAAAAAACTAATTCACATTCATACAACTCAAATGCAAATGTTAGCTGGCACTAATCTCTTCTGCAGATGTTCAACAGTCATCCCGGAGCGTGGGCTACAAAGTCCAAAATGATATGCTGACTTAACTTCGCTGTCAGCTTTAAAATATGTTGCTAATAAATGGAGGCGCTGCACTCACCCACGCAGTCGCAGCACTCTTCCCAAAGGTTCCCCAGACACAGCATGCACTCTTTACAGCACGAACAGTTCCCATCGGACGGACGACACTGGCACAGCTCCTGCAAGACACACACACACACACACACACACACATTAAAGACATGCATGCAACATATAAAACAGAACCAAAGCTCCACAACAAAGTGTTGTGGATATTTCCGTCTGCTGGCCTGATAATTAGACTGAAATGTCGTTTTGTTTGCTTATAAAAACAGATATTTTGGCAGAAACGTGGAGCAGAGCTTCAACGATAAAAGATTAATAGATTAGTTGTCAACTATTAAATGAATCAACACCTACTTGGATAAATCAGGAGGGTTTTTTCTGATTTGAGCTTCCAACATGTGAAAATGTTCCGTTTTTCTTTTACTCCTTTATGACTAAACTGGATATCATTGCTGTCGAGGACAAAACAAGACATTTGAGGACGTCATCTTGAGTTCTGGGAAACATTGATCGACATTTTCTGACATTTTGAAGACCCTCAGATCCCACTGCCGTACGTCAAGGAAATCTTTCAAATCAGTTCAAAATCATGTTAACAAGCATAATTCTGTATTTCAAAATGCTTCATTAATGCAACTTTAGTCAAATGCAGTCGGTGCAGCAGCCTCAGTGTGGACATGTTGCTGAACCAACCGGAGACGCACAGCACCGACACAGACAGGCAGGCGTCCTGTACAGTAACTGTTACTGCAGACGGCATGCGTGGTATCTATCGAACTATGCAACACCGTCGTAACCGAGAGAAAAAATAAACCTGTATTTCCATTCATGAACAGAGCAGGTTCGGACACGTTCACAGTTTTCAAATTATTTTCCTGAATGGTTTTTCCACTGCAGCTGAGACGCAGTGTACTTAAACTTTACACTCTTTAGAGGGAAATACAGAACTTTGAAATGAGAAAAGACGAACAAACAATATAAATAACAGAAGAAGCAAAGGGCTTCTCACACTACACTGACAGCTGTCTCTCTGTGTGTTTGCATGTGTGTGTGTGTGTATCTGAGTTTCGATTATCTCGCCAACCCTCGGTCCGATCTACTTCACGCTTGCCGTGTGTGTTGCCGAGGACCCGAGGGAGAGCAGTGCCGCACGTGAAGTTATTTGGATGAGCGGTTCTGTAGAAATCTGCGGAAAAACCAGTCGGACTTTGGTTAGCGCCTGCGCGGAGCCGTAAAAGTGCAAATTGACGCGCATCAAAAGCCACACAACAGCGCGGCCCCGTCCTCTAATGGCCGCTGTGGGACATCTCTGCAGGTTTCCTTTTACAAAATGAAGCGCCTGTCCGTTACCGGAGACAGAAATGAGGATGTGTGCGTCGCCCTCTAAATGAAGACGTCTCTTTGTGCGTCTGAAGTTGCTACCGTAAACGCTTCCAAACCCAAGAAGCAGCGGCACAACGAGCGCATCCCGAACGGGCACTGCACAGTTTGTTTTCGAAACATAAATCCATTATATTGTAGTATCACACACATAAGTAATATGAAGCTAAACAATCTGAATAAACAACGTAACAGACTAAACCGGATTTAAAAAGCTGAGTAGGATTTAAACTTGTTCTCTCCAATACCTCAAGTTCAAGCTTCAAGCGTACAGCTCAGACATATTTAGTACAACATGTTGCACGTCAGATGATGAATGATAGATCTGCTTCATTGGCTTCATCTTTGTTAATATGCTTCATACACACGCTCGTCAACACAGCGGGGGGGGAGGGGGGGGGGGGGAGCTGCGAAGCAAACCTTTAATGTTTGCTTCTTCTAGAAGGAAGGAAATATATAAAGTTTTGTCTGCAAACATCCAAAAAACACACAACCTCTGCTGCTCCCATAACTCTTCTCCAAAACACTTAAATAGCTTCATTCCTCAACTTCAGTTCGTCTCGGGGGACGTGAAGGGAACAAAACGTGAAGGTGGGGTTGAAAAGTGGGTGAGTTCCTCTTTCTCTCCCCCCCCCCCCTGCCCCGTTCTCTCCTGACACAGAACAGGGAGCACATTCCTCCAAGTCAAGGTCACCGCGATGAGGGGGGTGGAGGGGGGAGAAACAGAGGGAGGAAGGGGGGGAGGGAGAAGAAAACACCTGGAGAACAGAACATGGCTGCTCCCCCCAAACAACACACTTTCCTCCCCTCCTTCCCTCCCTTGTTTTTTTTTTTTCAGCCTCTCCTCCCTCCCTCTGTTCCCTCTCTGCGTCTCTTCCCTTTTGCTTTCTTCTCTATTATTTTTTCTCCTCCTTTATATCTTCGCAGAAGCCATCTCCTACACAAAGACAGTCCTGGCAGTGATGAAAGACTCTCCAATGACTCACCAAGTGAGGGATTGCAAAACCACACACAGTTCACTTAATCACCAGCCTCTCAATCCCCAAACCTCTGATCAAGATCTGATCCCATGAGTAATTGTGACTCTCACAAGGTGGAATTATAAAAAACTAAACAGCTGCCCAGGGGAAAACATGCATCTCATATTTCACAACTCAGAACACTTTTAAACAACCATTTCATGGCTATAAAAGAGGCTTTAACAGACTGAGCTGGAGCCAGGGGGTGGTTAGCTTAGCTTAGCGTAGCTTAGCATAAAGACATGAAACGGCTAGCCCTTCTAAAGTTTAAAATATCTACATACAAGCACTATATCCCTCTAAATGAATAGTTCAACATTTGATTTAACTATAAAATGAGAATATCGACACCTCTCATGTCCGTTAAGTATGAAGCTGGAGCCGGGAGGTGATTAGCTTAGCTTAGCTTAGCATAAAGACTGGATGCGGGGGGGAACTGCTAGCCTAGCTTTACAAACCAGATCTTCTAAAACAAGCTAGTTAACATCTAGAACGTCACCAGAAGTAGGAGGCGTTGAACTTAACTTAGCATAACATTTTAAGCAGGCAGAAACGGCTTCTTGTCAAATGTTATAAGATTTGTCGACCAACACCTCTAAAGTTCACTAAATAAAGATGCTACAGCTACAGCTTGTGTAATCAACATACTTAGTTGCCAATAGGCCTACTCTGAATTGTTGTTCCTGGCTTGTAGCACCAAATAAATCTTTTCACACAAAGCTGATAATTAGAGAGCGTTACGCTAAACTTTTAAAGAGTCATGAATTTAAATAGCACACGAAGAAAACTACAACAACTGCAATAGAAGCACAAAGACAGCCAAATCTCTGAGTCACACAACGTTCACCCGGAGATGGTGACATGCAGATCGTTTTACAGGCCCATGGTTTTGTAATACGTCATTTATCAAGCAAAGAATTCTCCGATTGCAGCTTCAGAAAAGTGAAGAGTTGCTGCTTTTCTTTGTCTCATATGATGGTAAATTTAATCTCTTTTTGGACAAAAGAAGCAATTAGAAGACTCGTGACGGGCATTTTCACAGAATAAACAACCCCAAGGACAGAAACTTCCTCTCTGAACTGGAGGAGGTTTTCTCGACGACTTTAAGAGCTCCCATTAGGCTTCCCTCAAGAGGAAACTTGCTGTAATCAGTGAAAACTCAGCTGCATGGAGACAAAAGGACTCTGGAGAGAAAGTGAACATGTGCTGCCTCGTCCTGTCGAGCGGCCGCTGCTGTGTGTTAACTTTAAAATGTGCTGCCCCACCCTGCTGCACAGTCGGCTGGTGAACCTCTGCACCAAACTGTAAATTTCCCTCCGCCGACCCCCCCCCCACCACACACACCCCAACACACACCTCCTCCTGACCTTAGCCTCCCCTCCCTCCTCTTATGTTCTCCCACCCTGAGGGGTTTTGGGGAATTCAGACAAATGACTTGAGATGGCAGCAGAGCGTAAAAGCGAGCGTCGGACAGCAGATCCCACTAATCACAAGCAACATGGAGCTTCTACAGAGGGGCTCGAGGCAGGAAGAGTTTCTCCCTCACGACACACGCACCATCGCTCTCGCCTCTGACAGCTAGCGAGTTCGAGTCGGCGGGGTCCCGAAAGCTACAGAGTAACAATGATTCATCGGGCGAAAATAAGCCACCTGGAAGCAAAGAAGAAGAAGAACAAGCAGCGACCACAAATGTTCTCGCAGGAGGTTCGAGTTGGACGGAAGGAGGAACAGAAGTTTGGAGCAATAAGTAGAAAATGCTGGAAAACAATGTAATCTGTAAGTCTGGAAAATGAAGTCTTGACTTTTTATTACAAATTACAAGTTAGAAGTAATTTATTAATTTATCATTTCTGGTCCGGCTTTTAAAATGTGACAATTTGCAGATTTCCTCCGTTTTGAATGATTCTTTATATTAAAAACAAGCTATAAGAGGACTTTGGGCGATTCAATCATTTCTATTTTAGTGAACTAAAACATTTTAATGGACGGATAATATGAATAGTTGCAGGCCTACTCGTCTGCACGTCGTCTTTCAGCGACAGGTGCAACGCAGAGCCGGGCGCGCTACATGTAGTAAAGTCACATTTAACTTTTTAAACTTAAGACTCAAGTTGCCGAAAGTAAAAAGCGAGAGATTCTTTAATTCCTCTGTAACGGGCGCTGCGGTGTTTCCGTAGAGCGACTACATTTTTGCCTTTTTGGTTTTGTAATTGATGGGTGCAAGCTTTTTTTTTTTTTAAAGTTGTGTTTAACTGTATATATTTAAAGTATTTATGTACTGCGCGTCTTGTTGTGTCGTTAATAGCTGCCGCGAGGAGAGTTTCCCTTGAAGCGATGCACAACTTAGTGAAGGTTGACGGATACATTACCAACGGCTGAGGGCCCCGGACCCCTGAGGGCCCCGGAGTCAAGGTCATTTAATAATTGCACATTTGTTAAGGAGCCACTAAAGTAAGGCGAGCAGTATTTACTTACTCTGTGGCCCTGTGTTGAAGATTACATGTTCCTTATAACGTGGTGTTCAGCAGGGTTTCTAAGGATCCTTAGAGGGCGCTCAATTCATTCATCTAAAAATGTAAATCTTTCAAAAAAATGTAAATGCTAAAACAATCCTTTTTTTCCAACATTGCAACTTTAAAGACTTTCAACAAATGCTTTATCCTAAAGAAAATATATTATAATAAAAATCAACCTAACGTTTCAGCTCTAATTGAAACGTGTCATATCTTCCACCTCCATGCCGACTCTTTTCCACATTTCCTTTCAAAACAAAAGCCTTTATTTGCGTAGAAAGCTCAACTTCCTGTGGAAGGAATCCGGTTTACCTCGACTACCTACAGAAAATAAATAATAGCTGTAGTTCAGCCTCACAGTGACTGAGGTCAAACAGGTGAAGCAGGTTAAATACAGTACTTTAAAAAGATGTTAATGGGAGAGGCAGGGCCACTAAACACACAGCAGGTCAAACACAAACACACACCCACACACACACACACACACACAGAGGACAAGCAGCAGCTCACATTTGACTTGACAAGAGGTGGAAAGACGGGCCGACACTTCTCTTCATATTCCCCCCCCCCCCCCCTTAAAAATAACAAAAACGCATGACAGAGTTTGTGTTCAGTAGCGGGGTACCACCCTCTGCCCCTCACCCACTGGGCTTCAGGCGTGAGGGGAAAAAGTGACACGAAGGAAGTGATGCTAGAAAGTCAACAGAGGAGTTGGTGTGAGAATAATAAATCAACGTATTCTCTGGAACTGACCTGCAGGTGTGCCATGAAGCATCTGCTCCTCTGCCGCTCGCTCAGGGAAAAACCCCTTCCCTCCAGACTTTACTCGGTTTATCGAAGGAATGCATTTTTGAATTCTTCACAACAGATTCCATCTTTGTTCTCCGATCCAGATCGGACACGGACACACTTTGGGTTTGTGTTTTTATGTGAAGCGTTTGCAACAAAATTGTCCGAGTTGCTTTAAGACGCAACGACAGCCGGGGAATATAATTCTTCTGTAGTTTTTAAGTCCGTGCTGCCGGTTTAATGCTAATTTAAAACAGGATTAAAACAAGGGTTTGACCGCTCTTAACTTGAAATCGACTCCGGCTGCAGAAGACATTAAATGTGTGCTCTCGTCAGAGAGAAACAACAAACTCTGTTTACACAAAAACAGCTGCAACACTGTAGGATGAAAAGCTTGAACTTGGCTGCACTCGCGTAGAAAAGATTCCGACTTTAATCTACAGAAATGATCAGCAGCACAGATGAGATTATCGCTCTGCAAACACGAAGCTTGTTAGTGAGCAGTGATGTAGAGAATTAAACATTCACAGAGAACACAAGACCGCGTGCATGTTTGGATCTTGATGCAAACCACATTTTCATGTCGTTTAATAGCCGTTTAACACCAACAAACAGAACTCCCTTCATTATGTTCTGAGTTTAAAGTACAACAAATGACCTCTGCTAGTAAAGTGGCTTACGTTTGGCTTGATTGTGACTCTGAAAGTGAAGCCAGGAGGGGAAAGAGGAGTCATTCCTGCTACAAATGTAGTAAAATCCAACATTTGGGAAGAAAAAGTGTGTTAATGGAGTGTGAAGAATGTCCTCGTCCTTTACCTGGATGAGACACTTGCTGACGTCGCTTGCGCAGAGCGCTTTGTTGCAGCCGGAGGTCAAAGACAGTCCTGATAGGAGGAAGAGGAGAGTGGCGGCGGCGGGGAGGATCAGCTGACCAGGCCTCATCCTGACGGCTCACCAGCACGGCACTGGAAACACCTACATCAACACGAGACACAGGACAGGACCTCAGAGACCAGCACAAATAAACAAAACTTCATCACTGACATTCCACAGGAGGAAAAAGTGAAGCGTTGCAGTTGGTGCAGAAAAGATAAGGAGGACAAAAAAGGTGGTGCATGATGGAAACGCTCAAACTGAGCTGGAGACACAGAACTCAATGCAAGAAATGACAAAACAAGACATTTAAACACCTCACCATGGACTTTGAGAAACTGGGATGGACGTTTCACTATTTTAAAAGACCAAACGATGAATCCGGAGAATAATTGGCAGATTAATTCATAATGAAAATCATCATTAGTTGCAGCTCGAACTGTAAAATTCTGGAGAATGTGAGTAGATTTTTTTTAGACTAAAACAATTATGAGTGTTTGTTTTTAACCTGTATTCTCTTTATGTGTGTACTTATGCAGCAGTAAAGGATTTTTTTTTGCATCAACACTTTGATATCTGAAATCTAAATGTTAGTGCTAAAGAGCAACAGAGTGCAGCAACAACCGATGTAAATGTATTTCAAAATAAAGTCAAACTCGCAGCTTTGTGATCCAGAAGAAGTATAAAACTTTGACATGTAAACATCACATTTCTAAAAAGGCCTGCGTCACATTTCATTCAAAGCCAGAACTCACTCACACTGTTACTGAGGGATAACAACACACACATCTGGCAACATCAGCTCCCTTCACCTACTTTTCCCGAAGTATAGCGCGTGAACACGCTGTCCGCTTTTCTACACTTCACCACTTCGCTGCACGTTGTTCCACTTCAGCAGAAAACATGTGAGGAACATTAGCTCCCTCACTCATGAACGCGTTTCTTCACCTCTTTTTTTTTTTTTTTTTTTTTGGGGATCATCGCTAACACCAAAACTTTGTTTGACTCGCGCGCAGCCGCAAGAGAAGCGAGTGCAGCAAACAGCGAAATAATAAAGAGAGGAGTTTTAAACTTACCTCAGCGTTGTTAACAAGTCCGAGACTTTTCTTTTTAAGAGGGAGAGTGGCTGTTTTCTCTTTGAACTTCTCCAGGATGGTGTTCTGCCGCCGCTCAAGTGTCCACTGTGTCCAGAGGGCGTCAGTCTCTCCGCAGCAGAAAGCGACAGGCAGTCGGGCGCCTTAAAGGCACACACTCCATTTTCTTTCCAACGTCTGTGGAGGAAAACACCGGGCCTCAGGTCACACACACACACACACACCGGAGTGTCTTCAGGGTGACGGACACGTATGATCCGCCTCACCGCACCATGAACACCAAGAGACAAAATGTACATCTGTGCCAAGCTGTGCGTAAAAGTCTTGTGCGTAAAATCTTCTCCTTTTAGCCCAAACTCGGGTCATTTCTCGCCGCTCAGGTGGGCTCTGTTTTAACTCCTTTTTTTAACACAAGAAATCCTTTTCCGAGCTACCCCCCCACTCCATTAAACAGCCCTTTGTCTGCAGCCTTATCAGCGGCCTTGTGAGTGCGCTCATTAGGTGAGAAAGGGCGATTCGGAAGCTGTGAAACTGCAGACTTCCCGCTGAGAAGCCGCCCCCCCAACCCTCGAGCTCATTTGTGGAAACGAGAGTCTGCCATCAGAGAGAGAGAGAGAGAGAGGCTCTGATGGGCCATTTCACTCCACATGTGTTTACACGTGTTTCCCTAAGACTTCATCAAACACCACAACAGGCCGCACTTCCAACCTGCAGGGGAGGAACAGAGACACCTCCAATGACAGAAGAGACGGGGCAAGGGTGGGGGGGAGAGAGAGAGAGAGAGAGAGAGGGAGGAGAGGAGGGGAGAGAGAGAGGGAGGAGAGAGAGGAGGCGAAAAGAGAGAGAGAGAGAGAGAGAGAGAAGAGAGAGAGAAAGAGGAGAGAGAGAGAGAGAAGATAGAGGAAAGGGAGAGAGGAGAAGAGAGAAGAGAGAGGAGAGAGAGGAGAGAAAAGAGAGAGAGAAAGAGGAGAGAGAAAAGAGATATAGAAAAGAGAGAGGAGAGAGAGAGAGAGAGAGAGAGGAAAGAGAGGGGATAGAGAGGAGAGAGAGAGAGAGAGAGAGAAGAGAGAGAGAGAGAGAGATGAGAGTAAGAGGGAGAGATGAGAGATGAGAGTAAGAGAGAGAGAGAGAGATAGAGAGGAGAGAGAGAAAAGAGAGATATATCTCTCTGTATATAATATATATATAGAATATCTATTCTCTTATACCTAACTCTCTACTATATATCTATCTCTCTTAAAATATATCTCTTATATATTAAAAATATATATATATAAATAATGCTGTGGTCTTACTGCATTAGTTTTATATTCATATATATATTATATTTATATATATATTTATCTATATAATTTATCTCTATATTTCTATCTTATATTTTCTATATAATATATATCTATATATTCTCTATATATATAAATATATATATTATAAATATATCTACTAAATAGATATATAATATATAATATAAACTAAATCATAATACCACAGCAGTGCAATAACATCCAACCTTCACCAGGTTTATAATGCGTAGGTGTTTTCTTTATTTCATTGGTCATTTTGTAAGTGTTATAAAACCCTGCAAAGTTTTCATATGATGATACGAGTGCCCGACAATAACAAGTACAGACTGCTTCACTAGTAAGATATTTAGTGGCAATACAATACTGTATAAAAGTTTGTCTTTTTACACATTACTGATGCGATCATGTGGAAGCTGCATTTTAATGCTCACTGGATGAGGCCGCAGTTACTCTCATGTTTCAACCTCAGTTTGTTCAGTCTGGATGGTCAGTGTTGTGCACAGCGACATCTACTGGCCGAAGATAGAACTGCAGCAATACGACCATTATTTATAGAGATGCAACCTGATTGTTTAAATGTACTGATTTATGGATTGTAAAATGCTCATTGCCATTTCTCACAGTCTTGAACTTACTTGCGTCATATCAATGCTAAAAATATATTCAAATGGAAAAGAAAAAAGCTGCAAACCCTGACATTTAAGAAGCTGAAACCAGTAAATGGCATTTTCGCTTGACAACCACTTAGACACTAATTGATTGATCAATTAATTAATGAATGAGTTAATTCAGCTGTGCAGCGTTAAGATTAATGACACCAAATCCAACACTTAATTTCACAACAAATAAAATTTATTCAATTATATATTACAAATATGTACAAGTCATGTAACAAGTAAATATTAAAATAGACATTTTTTAGAACTATTGTTCAAAAAGGCATTATGTTGAAAAAATAGGATTTGTTGTGATCTCACATTGAAACTGTAAAAGTATGTGTTTTTTTTTCCCTTGGAAGCCACAACAGACTTTAAATGTGCGCGAGACACAATGGACAACACACGGGGAGTGAGGCCGCAAAAAGGGACATAACACAATGGCGCAAAAAAAAAAAGAAGAGCTGGAACACTTCAGTAAACTTCACAATTAAGTCCACAGTACAGCTTTTTAGGAAAAAAGTACAAACAACGCAACGCATGCACAGCATTTAATTGCCAAAGTCAAGAAACACCAGCTGTGGCGTGGAACTCCAGATGAGGAAGGAAGAAAACAGTAAAAACAAAAAACACAACAAAAAGCCAACACGTGCTTAAGATTTTAAGCTAACAACAACGAGAACATCACGGACGAAGAAGAGGACACTTGATATAAAAACCAACTTTGGTCCAGTAAAACATGAGACGGAACAAGTTTACAATGAAAATATCTATTATTTTTTGTTTTTACAAGTTTAAAACAATAATTACATGGCTATTTACAAATGCACAATTTCTTATGTATAAAATAAGTTAAAAAATTAAGAGCACAGTCTGTACACAATGTATGAACACTCACTTTGAAAACAATTGAACTCTTTCAGTTGTGTGACCCTGCTGGATGAGGAGCAGGAGCAGGTGGTTGTCGTCCACACTTTGCTTCTCTCTGCAGCTCCCCGGCCCGCCCCGGCCCGCCCCGACGTTTGGTCTCTGCTCCCCGGGCTTCCCCTGGCCTCGACCTCCTTTTCCTGCACGACGAACAGTCAGTCCTCGTTCCCCGTCCTCGTGGTGGGCGTGCCGGTTTGGACTGTAAGAGCGCTGGAGTAAAAACTGTGTCTTTTCTAAATGCTCTTTTGTTTTACCGCCACATTCTAAGTGCTTCACATTTTTCTTTCCTTTTCCTCGAATGTGCGCGCTGCCTCTCGTGATATGGCCGCCACTGTGGCAAAGCACGTCTGTACTACAGCTCATATCGGGGTGAGGTCAAAGTCGTCGTTGACCTCCACGAGCGGGATGTAGAACTCGGGGATCTCGAAGATGCTTGTGGACTTGTAGGTGGCGAGGTCCAGCTCCTGCAGCTTGAGCTGCCACTCCAGACGCTGCACGGCGTTCAGGGCCGCGGCCTCGTGCTGCTGCCTCATCAGAAGACACGTCTGTGGAGGGAAAACCTACGTTAACATCTTATCCAACCAGACGTTCTTATTTAGCTCGACAATGTCTATTTCCAAGGTAGATTTGGTCAAGAAAAGATGTTACTCCTGAAATAAAAGTAACATCTTTACGAAAAAGCAAAAATAAAATTGCAACATTTCATGGATAACTTTGCAGTGCTGCAAAAAAAAGACAATAAATGTGGTATTCGTTGGTTTGCATGAGATCATTCCTTACTTTGTACGACAAGTGCACCTTGTTGTTGAATGCAGAGTTTAAGTAAAATTCAAGCACTTTTCAGGCACTTTCAAGGTACCTAAACCAAAAACCTGCAGACTCTTAAAGCCTTTATCGTCACATCTAAAGTGCTACTAGAAATGCAATTGCGAAAAAATAAAAGTTTACAGAATTCCCTTTATACCCGCAGCCATCAAAGCATCACTTTGTTTATTTGACCCGCTGCTCATATGAACTTTTATTGTACGATTTGATCATGATTATTTAATGCTCCGTTACACTCCCGGACGACAACACATAAATATGACGACAGGTTTGCTTCATTTCAAATATAAATGTTTTTTGGTTTACGTGTGAGATTATGTTAAACAACAACAACCTGTAAACGGAGAAGGGCTGTGAAAACAAAGCAGCGATCTCACCTTCAGTTTGTCAAACTTGTCATCAACATCTTGTAACCAGGACATGAACTGCCTGGCGTTGAATCGGTCTCTCACTGATGTTTTGCCATCATCGTTCTGTGAATCAAACACACGACAACGTATCAAACAAACGGCGTTTCTACACTTTACCATTAGGAACAAACTGAAAACAAGACATGTGACGGATGAAGAACCTCACAGGTAAGGAGAAGCAACATACTTGGGTGTCTTGAGGCATGTTGTACACTTCAGCGTCCAATAAAACTGTACAGGCACTGAAAGGCAGAGTCTGATTGGCGAGTGTTCTTGCTGCCCGGTAATGGACTCTTAAGACTTCCTGTTCATTTGAAACAATCAGTTTTTCCTAAAAAAGGGAAGAAAATTACTCAAATTAAATAAAATCTGACATTAAAGCATCTGTAGCAGGTATCTTTAATGCTCCTTGTTTAAGACAAGAGGGCGTAATAACGAAACAAACGGCTTTAAAATGTCACAGAAAGGAATTTATTTAAACTATTTTTTCCATTTCAGCTGCTACAAGTGGCACTAAAAATGTCTGGAGGTACTCAACCCAACCAAAACAAAACCCTCCAGAAGTTAAAGTGCGTACCCTTTCAATGCTGTGCTGTAGTCGTAGTTTCATACGGATCACCTCTTGTTGTTTGAACATCTCTTTCAGCTGCTCCGGTAACGATGGAGGTGGAGTTATCTGTTCAAACGCACAACAATGGAGAGGAAGTTTAAAACATTGGTCAACGCTGCAGTGAGAAGTCTGATGACTCAGCAAAGCAGGCGTCAGTCAGAAGAATGTATTCATCTTGTCCGTGTATATTTATTTCCTTTGAGTATTTACATGACGCTATATAAAACAGCAACTTCAACAACATTGCACGTTGATACAGTCAGTCAGTGTTCAATGACGTCTGTGCCGTCCCGTCATTGTCTTGTCTTAGTCATGGGGGGGGGGGGGAGGTTGACGACGAACATCTTTAGTCATAGCTTGGAGTACAGGGCCTCAACAATAAAGAGTGGTTTCATAACATTAGAATTGATGGAATTAGAAAAGGCCAATTGATGTCGTTACACCATGCAACTAAAGAGTCTGACGTGAACTCACTGTTGGTATGCAGATCTTGCTGAGTGGGTTCCCATCTAAGAGGTAGGATCCATTGAAGGTCACATATTCATCATAATACTGTGGTGGCTGGGGGATGACGCTGCACAACACCTTGCGCTTCTCCTCAATCTTCCTCCGGATGTGCAGGAACTCGTAGTAAGGGTTGGCCCTCTCTGTCTGGTAGGGCTGAATCTCCTCCAGCTTCACAGAGTCCACAATCGCAGCTAGAGACTGCTGGCCTCTCTCCTTATCCTGCTGCGTCGCGGAGCACGGCTGGGAGCACGACGCTTTAGGCATCTTTCTCTTGCGTGGATGGGGAACATGGATGTCCACTTCCTCGTCTGCAGAGCGAAGCTTGAATCTAGCCCCCGAGGAATCAGAGTCCCGGTCTCCAGATTGTGGAGAGGAGCTCCCTGAGGCGCTGCAGGTGCTGCTACTGCTGCTGCAGGTGCTGCTGCTGCTGTCAGTCTGAGCTGCAGATGGGACGATGCTTTGACTCCGCTCTTCTCCAGCTGAAGACGACTCTGGCTTCTCATCAGAAGGCGTCAACTCCATCGGCTCCGAGCTGGCCTCTGCTGTAGATTCAAATGAGCCTTCTGTTGCTGCACCGCCCTCGACTGACAAACTCTCTGTTGCAACAAAAACAGCAGCACTACTGTTGCTGTCTGAGCTCTGTGGGACGTCAGTCATCTCTTCAGCCTTGTGCTCAGGGCTCGCACTATAGCACGATGCTGGAGGTGTACTGTCCTTTCTCTCCATCAGGGCATCGAAACACGAACCTGCAGCGTCACTGGTGGGTTTTGAGTCCATGCAGTCTTGATAATTTACATCCATATCCTCCTCTTGAGAACATTTGGACTCATTGCTTGTTAGGCTAAAGCTTGGCAAGGACTCCCCTGCCGAGGAGCTGGGAATGTGCGAACTTGTGGAGGGTACAGGACTTCCTCTACAGTCCATTCTGAAGCTCTCCGGCTCCATACTCTCTTCTTCTTCTTCTTCTGCTCCATCGGCACTCTCAAGAGGATCGTCTTTAACGTCAACAACATGTGTGGTACCTGATTCTGTCTGCGGTACACTCTCTGCACAAGAAACAGTGGCGTCCTGCTGGAGGGTTTTGGTGTTTATGAGCTCTGACGTCTCAGCAGACAAACAAGCCGTAGGTGTCGACGGTCGATCTGAATCCATGTTACTACTCTCTGCCAGGGAATTCTCCATCGGACAGTGGACGTCCGTCACAACAACAACAGGAGGAGGAGGAGGAGGATCGGCGGAGGGAAGAGTTTTTTCTTTTTCTGTTGACCCCGTTTGAGAGCTACTACACTCTGGAAGAGTCAGGCTTTTACTTGGAGGATCTTTGTTTGAGATTTGTGGTGTTAAACCAACAGGAGTGCTCCCTTCTCTCTCTGTGGCTGGATCAGCAACTGCATTCATACATTGCTGTTGACTGACGAGGCTCTCCTCCGTTTCTGCCGACGTCTCTCTTGTTCCCGGCTCCTCAGAAGTCTGGATGGGTTTTGGCAGATGTTCAGCAGCTTTACCTTCAGTCGATGAGTTGGCATCCTCGTCCAGAATAGCCCTGAGGTACGGGGATTCATGTCTGCTGGGCAGCAGCGTCCGGTTGCTTTGCGGGACATCAGGGAAGACTGTTGCAATCTTTGTCGTGAACAGACGGTGATCTCGTGGCTTGAATGACGAGGGAAGATTGGAGGAACCCAGGTTGAGAGTCTGAGGCTTCCAGGTTCATGTCTGAGTCGTATTCAACGTGTCTGGGTGTTAAAGTCGTCGCCTGACATGAATCCTCTGAGCTAGCGACAGAAACCAAGGAGACGGACCTGGACATGAGGCCGCAGCGCTCACTCTCTGGTCGTGGTGATATGGTCAGACAGTTCTCCACGGCTGACATGACCTTTGCGCTGATAGAGGGCAAACTCTTACCATCAAGCGACATTGTTCTGGGGCTGGTGCCGTCCTTCAGGGATTTATCTCTGTTGTGGACATCGGAGGCTTCAGAGCTTTTTGAGCGCATGAGCTCCTTACTCAGACACGGCTCAGTCTTCATTCTGTCTTTAGGCTTGGACTTCCCTGGATCTGCCAGAGGCCGCTGCTTAAGCCTTTCTCGCTCTTTTTGTTTGATTTTCTCCAAGTGTTTGCGATGCCACTGCTCAATCTCCTGGTCCTTTAGGCTGAGCATGCGCTCAAAGCTGGTCTGCATCAAGTCATCGTTCACGAGCCTTTTCTCTTTGGGCTTCGAGTCTCGTGTTGCTGGCGAGGCTTTTGATTTGGCCTTATCTGCATCCGTGTCGTTGGGTTTGGCCTTGCTGATTTTGGCCTGCTGGGAGCGGTCTTTGTGGCGGTCCTTATCCTTGTCCTTGTGTTTATCAGAGTCTCTGTCCCGGTCTCTACGATCCTTCTCTGGTGTTCTCGCAACCTCCTCCTTTGATTTTGTAGATAAGGACTTGCTGCTCTCGGACAGATAGCTCTTCTTCTCTTCTAAAAGTAATTTTAGATTGGAGCTTGAGGAAAGAGTTCCATCTTTTATTTTATCTCTCTTTTTCCTTTCACAGTCCTTTTCTTTCGAACGATCAGATTTGCTATGATCCGCGTTCTTCTCAAGAGGTTTTCCTTTCTTATCAGAGTTGGTGCGCTCCTTTTCTCTGTGATCCCCAACACTATATTCTCTGTCCTGCCTCTCCCTATCAGACCGTTTATCAAACTTATCTTTATTTTTCCGGCCGTCCTCATGCTTTTTACTTGCGGATAAAGATTTCAGTTTCTCATTCTCTTTGTAGTTTTTATCTCCAGGCGAGTGGGAAGAAACGACTCCTGTCCTTTCTTTTTCCTTCCAACGGTCCACTGAATTCTGTGGTTCAGCTTTGTCAGGGTGCTCCGTTTTAACCTTTTTTTCCTTGTCAGGATGCCTTTTCTCCATTTTCTCTGAATCCTTCTCCTTTCCAGGGAGCCTCTTGTCAGTTTTCTCGCGTGAGCCTTTTTCAGAGAGCTCCAGCTGTTCTTGATCAGCTGTGATCCCACTTATGGGTTTCTCTTCGGTCTCTTCTTTCAAGCTGTTGCTCTGCAGCGACTCCTCAGGAATCCGCCCTGAGCCGTGGCAGTCCACCCGCTCGTCACGCTCACTCAGCTTTGAATCCTTTACCTTCTCCTCTTTACCAGCAGCCTCCTTCCGCTCTTTTTTCACGGCCTTGTCTTTTTCTCGCTCCTCTCTTGGCCTCTTTTCCTTGCTGCTCGGGTGCTTCTCCTTCGTGTTTCTCTCATCTTTGACGGGAGGGGAATCGGAGGTCTTCTGAAGTGAACTATTATCTTCACCTTCCTTTTTCACTGGCAGATGTTCATCCGTCTCATCAGTTTTGAAAAAGTTCTCTTTCCAGAACTCTCTGTCAAACTCCAAATTCCTGTGGCTGTCTTTCCTGGCCTCCTTCTGCCTGTGGCGGCTGCGTTCTGCCTCATATTCCCTCCTGTGTTTGTCTTTCTCCTTGTGTTTAAGTTTATGCTTCTTTACCACTTTGCCGTCTAAGTCGGTCTTCCTTAAGGCACCTTCAGAGCTGTCTACACTGTTTCCTATGCTGCCGTCTTTGCAAGGACTCAAACGACCGTCGTCCCCGTCTCCACTGGAGTCTTTCTGTTGGTGTTTGCTCTTTTCCTTGTGTTTGCACCCCTTGGTGCTGGAGCCCTCGGTGCAGTAGTCTGCCTCCGTGTAGTGGTTGTATTTGACACTGTCCACCGGACATGAACTGTCACTGATTGAAATGCACATCTTAGTATTTTCCTGTTTGAGTGGTGTTTGTTTGTCTGTCAGGCTGTGGTTCAGTTTTGGAGATTTTATGGACGACAAATGGAAGAGGTGGACGGATGAGTCATCTTTAGGACTGAAAGACATCTTGAAGGAGTCTTCCTCCCGACCCTTTTCTGTGCTCTCGGACACGGTTGCGAGAGAGAGGACCAAAGTTTTGCTGTTCTCTTTCCCATCCTCTTGGTTTTCCTTGTTTTTATTCTGGCTTTTGCTCTTCCTCTTGACTTTGCCCTTGTCCTTGTCCTTTTGCTCAGCATTCTCCTTTTTAGACCTTGTATCCGCCTTGAGGCTCTCTGAGCTCTGAGAGCAGGTGGGGGAATTCCTTTTCTCGGGAAGGCTCTCCATTTCGTCGCTGGACGTATCCGAGCTGCAGTGGACACGAGAGGTCTTCTGCTTTTTGGACTTCGAGTACGAATCCCCTTTTCCACTCTGCTTTCCTGCCACATGATTCCTATCTTTCTCCTCCTTCTCCTGCGGGCGTAGTTCCCTCCGGAGGATGTGTCTGTCGTTCAGGGCTTTACTGAGATCCTCCCCCTCTTCCTCGTCCTTGAACTCATACTCGTCCAAGCCTGGAACGGACGATGACGATTTCGTGGCCGGTTTGCCGTCCGAGTCCTTTTCAGTATCAGAGTCTTCCAAGTTGTCATCCACACTGGATGGATTGACAGACGGAGGGTCTTCCGACTCTGCAGAGAAGACAGGATCTATTTTAAAATGACAGAATGAAAGTCAATAAAGCACTTTATACATCATACAAACACAAGCATTGATTGAAGATTAAATGGTATAGCAAACACTTATTCCAAGTTAAATTACTACAATATTATTTCCCTTGGTGGTAAAAAAGGGAAAAAGTACTAAAGTAAATAAAATCAGAATCAGCTTTATCTGCCAAGTAAGTGTGTAAGTGAGTTTGACCCTGGCATTTTGTTGCTCTCAATGTAGACAGAAATAGACGTGCTGTTTAAGACTGGGGCAGTAGAGCTGAACTAAGGTAAAGCATTTGACTACCATGTACATATATAAACATATAACTAGAAATACCAAAAAAGGTCATCACTATCATTCTTTCCCATTAAACATTTGTGAAATTGTCATATATTGTTGAATTATGGTCAAAAACATGATTTGTGAGGTCACAGTGACCTTGACCTACGAACACCAAAATCTAAAATCAGTATGCATGTACCACAACAACACAATGTAAACAGTATTAAAGTAATGTAATAGCATTAAATGTTATAGGTCTATTTATGAGGCTATATGTATATCTATATATAAACGCCGCAGCATTCTCTGCATACCTGAAGAGCTGTCCTCTTGGTCCGACAGTGGCACCTCTCCCTTTAATAGCTGCTCCAGCTCCTGAGAGTCTACTACGTCCACTGGGCGCTCTCCGCGCTTGTTGGCCTGGAAAGCGTTTCCACCGTGGCGTAACAGCAGTTTCACAATCTGCATATTAAAAAGGCAAGAATGGAGATTGAGAATCTTAAAACAAATATACACAACAGAGATTGCTGGAAGTAAAGACTCAAAAGTTGGATTTGAAACGACTGTCCTTTACACCGTCCTTTGATAATGGACGGCTCAAGATATTTTCTATTTCTAGACATTAGCCGAGTACAATTGGTTTATATGACGTACAGCTTTAATGTTACATTACATTTTTGGACACGTCATTCAAGTGAAGCTCTTACATCTTTATGCCCGCTGCTGGAAGCATCATGGAGAGGCGTGTCGTCATCCAGACCCTGCGTGTTCACCTCTGCACCTGCTGATATTAAGACCTTGGCCACATCGTAGTAACCAAGATTACAGGCTTCATGCAGAGGAGTCCAACCTGGGGAGGAAAAGAAAACAGCAAAGTTTAAAACTTAAATTTAATAAAAGCATTTTCTGAATTTTACATCAAATGTGCACAAACTGCAGTAAGATTCACACTGATGTCCGTTTTCATTATCTCATCACGAGAGATCATCTTCGACTTAGCAGCAGTTACTCAGCTGTTGTCAGCTTCGTGTCATTAATAGCTACCATGCAGACTCGATGAAAGCTGTTAAATGATCTCTTCCCGGGGGATCGTACCGGCAAAGTCTTTGACGTTGACGTCAGCGCCGAGGCTAATGAGCTCTTTAACTTGCTTGGCGTCTCCCCGGATGGCTGCCATGTGAAGGGGAGTCTCCCCTCGCTCGTTCCTCTTGTTGACCTTGTCCTTCTGTCGAGACGAGGCGCTGCTGGGGACCTTCTTCTGCACAGGGGTCGTTTGTGAGGGGTGACTGGGAGTAGAGTCTGGACACGGGCAGAGAGAGAAAAGCACTTAATTGATGCTTGAAGCAAAAGCGTGTCACAGGTTGAGATAACCGTCTGAATTAATGTCACTGGATCGGGCAACGACAGAGAAACTGGTTTGCTGAGCACTTGGAAGAGTGTGCTTATAATATGCGTTTGTGTGTCTTAGTAGGTATTTATGAATGGAAGAGTCAAACAGTCATTTTGGGAATTAATTTGAAGATTGGTATTTATGTGTGTACTCTAAATGTGAAGGTACAGACAGCAGCTGGTGAGCTTAGTAGAGCATAAATCAAAGAAGAAAAAAGGGAAACAGCAAGCCTAGCTCTATTTAAAAGGATTGTAGTTTCTACACTTTGTACAGAATAAACAATTGATATACAGTTTTAAATCAGTAGGTTTAAGAAGTGCTGGCAGGTGGATGTTGTTAGCTTCTGACAAAGAAAGCTAAATTTGATCAACAATCCCTGATCAATCAATAAAAAATAATGATGGTATTACATGTTATAATTCAGACAGGGGTACCGAGAATACCGAGCATCACACAAAACTAAAAGCACATCTGGTTGCTGGCTCCAGACATGAGTGGTGTCAATCTTCTCGTCTAACTCTCAGCATAAGTCCATAAGCAAATGCATTTATTTCCCAAAATGTCCATCTGTTCCTTTAATGAGCATTTGATTGAGCAACCGGTGACACTGGTTTTACTGGAAAACCTGTGCCTACGTGCGTCTGTGTGTATATTCAGCATGTGTGTACCGATTGTCCTCGCCTTACTACCCAGAACATTTTAGTTACGAGCAATTATCTCAGTCAACAGCACAACATCACGAGCGTTGCCCTATTCTCAAACAACCTTGAAATATTAGAGAACATGTTCCTGAAAAAGCTCGGAGGCATGACTCATCCACTAGTAAATATACTCTGAGCCATCTTGAGGATGTGGTGAAGGTGAAAGGGCAGGCACACAAACCTGGACTGTTGGCAGTCATCTGCATTAGGAGAGCCATCTGTTTTCGCTCTGACAGAGGATACCCAAACAAAAGGTTGGGAGCCTGGGACTTCTTGCCCCCAGCCTCCTTTTTCACCTTCTTCTTGTCCGGTCCATCTTTATCTGTAAAACAACCAACAAAGATTTTAGAGAACAGTCCAAAAATAAGAGCAATTTCATCGTCACAGTGACACCGTTTTCCTCTTTCCCTTGTATCTGTTGAGAACGCGGAGAAACAGATGACAAGCATGAGGTTTCGAAAAAGGAGGACAAAAAAAAGAAGACAGCATTCTCTTAAGCCAGCCAAGTGCCGCCCCCGTCTCCATCAGTCAGTCGTTACTAAACATAGACATGCGTGAGCTGTAACACGGGCAAATGCAGGGCGAAAAACACACACACGTGCATGTGTGTGTGTGTGTTTACAGCAGCATAGTGACGTGACTTGTAGAGGACACGGGGGCTGAGAATCGGGCTGCAGCGATTACCTGCGTATATCCTGCAGGGAGGCACTAATCTCTCTCCCCAGGTCTCACTCGACTGGCCTGGGTCTGAGTCATCTACAGTGCAAAGCAGAGAGGATGGGGAGGGGAGAAAGGAGGGAGCAAGGGGGGAAGGTGGAAGGGTGGGAAAGCACCGCATTAACGCTCACACTCTCTCTCACCCTCCTCCTCTCCCATATACTCAAAATCAGACAGGCACAAAGGCAGACTCTCACTCCACGCACAGATTATGAGTCATGGCAACAGAGGAGACAGGAGAGACGATCCGACGTGGTCAGTGGAGTCGTTACTTCCTTCCTTCAGCAGCTGCACAACACAGGCCTGCGAGGGAAAGGCTGCAGGAAGGCAAAGCCGCCCTCCGTGCTAGTTTAGCTTTATAACCTGCGCAACATAAATTAAACTCAGTGAATTCAAAATTGAGGGTTCTCGTGTGTTAAGGTGACGCAGGACCACACAATGAAATGCTCTACAGAGGAGATGAAGGAACATCTACAGGATCTCAAACAGTCTGTAAAACACATTACTGTAATTATGGCTGTGCGACACACTAACCCTATTTTTAGTTCTCAAATCTGATGTAAACATACAGTTAAACTTTTCACTAAATGACAGAAGCCGAATAGTTTATTTACACAAGAGGTAAGATTTCAAGTTCACAGTGTCTCCGATGTGAAGCATTTTATTTTCAACATAATGACGCTTACCAGGAACCAAAACGGCAGTTACTATTGCACGTCTTCTCACAACTGCAGGGAGAAGACCAGGTCTTAAAGGACAAGGCTGCTGTTCTATATCTTTGTATTCACGTGTTATTATTTATGTCAACAAATTCCCTAAAAAGAACAAAACAAGCAACGCGTTAGTTCAGCTCACGGTACTGCTCTGCCTCTCAGTCAGAAGCCCATTGGTTCCTCATTAATACCTAAATCTTTAGGAACAGCTTAAAACAGCTGGACACTCTTTGGGACTATTTTCAGCGGTGGATTAATACACATTTGGTGCCCGAGGAATTTACAGCACCAGGATGGTTTATGTGGGACTGAGTCAACATAAACTACCACGTGTGGCTTATTGATACGTGTTTGGACAAGAATGGAGGTTTATTGCAAAGCGGAATAAAGATATAAAATGCTTTTAGCTACACAGATAACAGGATTTGACCGCATATCAGGAACTATTAAGACAAATGAGTTTTGTGTTAAAGAGTTGGGTTGCCTAATGTTTATTTTCACAAGGAAGTAAACGGCCAAAACTTAAAGCACAACTATATTTAGAACAGATTCTCTCCATATTAGTGTGTTCCCATTTGCTTTTTTCCCCTTGAGTCTTGCAGTACAACTTGATTTATATCTCGTTATTCAACACAACAGGCCACATCGTCATAAACATGGACAGATTTTGATCCTGTTGCGAAAAAAGAAGAAACCCTTTGACCTGTAGACAGTCTCTAAAGAAAACGTGCAACAACAAGCCAGCAGGGGGCGGTGTGAGGACATGGCAGCCAGCCAGCAGCATGGCTGTTGAAAGGGGAGCAGCAACAGCTCTTACCGGTGTCGGAGTCTCGCTCCTCAGTCCGTAGCGGACTGGCAGTGAAGGAGAGCTTGCGCTTCATGGAAGACTTGGTTTTCCCTTCCTTCCCCAGCAACTCACTCCGGTCCAGCTTCGGAGTTTTGGTGAAAGGGGACAACTTGTCTTTGCTCTGTGAGAGAGGTGAGGAGGAAACAAGACAATAAATACAAAACAATCATTTTGAACACAGACAAATGTGGCCACACCTTTGCTGTCTGCGCGTAACAGTGTGTGTATAAAGAATATCATGACGGTAAATAAACTGCATTTAAAAAATAAAAGCTAAAGTTAATTAGTTCACAACAAAAAGCTTTGAGCTTACCATGCAGGTTGCATTTCAGATGAGACCAACGCTTCCTAAAACATGATACTAACATAACAAAGTGCAGATGATTATATTACAGGCAGTGTCTCTGCAACCTATTGTTTGGGTCCTGCAGGCAGCAGCTTTGCCTGCATGACTCAGGAAAATCTTAATACGAAGGCAAGATCTCTGCCAAGTAAAAGATCAGGAGTGACGACTTTACATTTGTTTACACAGAAATAAAATACGAAAGAGAGATATATATATGAGTGCAAGTTGAACTCCCAGAGTAATGTTTAATACCAATAGATTTATTAGATTAATGGCTTCCATTAAGTCTGAAAAGAAAACACACACACTAGACACAATCTTGTTTATACGCAGCAGCAACTAAAGTCTGGGCCATAATTAAGCTAAAAAGAAAACACAACAACAACTCCCACTTCACAAGACAGAAAATGTTAAATGTGATCACTCCCACATGCAGCTGCCATTTGCTTTTATGGATATAACTTTGGTTTTCACTGCATCAATTAAAAATAGTTTTACATGTGCTGGATTCTTCAGAAAATACTAAAAAGGATGGTAGGGGTGGAGGACAATACTTCAGTGCCGTGCATCATATGCCACCAGTGACCGCACTAAACATCACACCAGTAATATCTGTATTTTATCACAATGTCTTACAATTCCAGTTACCCGGGTTCCTGCACTC
Organism: Cottoperca gobio; assembly: GCF_900634415.1. Lineage (NCBI taxonomy): Eukaryota > Metazoa > Chordata > Actinopteri > Perciformes > Bovichtidae > Cottoperca > Cottoperca gobio. Next base: position 5,332,289 of record NC_041371.1, on the reverse strand, counting down.
GGATTTGCAGACAAGGCTTTTTTTCAGTACCAGTAGTACTTTAGTGAGCAGCACTTTGGTGCAGTAAAATACATTTCTGGCAGGAGGAAAAATGTCTGCAGTGTGGTGCTTCTTTGATCTCAGCAAAGCAAAGTGCCAGCTGTGCAAAGCTGAAGTGTCTGGCAGTGTTAAAAGTAGGGGATGGTTAAGATGAGAAGCGCTTCTGCCTTAAAAATAAAAGCAGACATCAATTTATCTTTCTCATTCTTGGAAAAGGGGTTAAATAAGTAGTGTTGGTACGACAATATGGGAGACAGGATATGGTTAAGATTGCTGATGAATCACATTTGATATAATTACAATATTTGCATCAATGTCAACATGTGAATCTGCGGCTGTCGGCGTTGAGATTAGATACAGATAATAACGTAGCAAGCAGGTTAAATGTGCTCGGCACCAGATGTGTGCCTCTAAAACTCCTCTAGTGTTACAGCGAGTGGGTAATGAGGGTGTTTACAAGTCACACTTCAGGTTGCAGAGACATTTATACAAATGTCTGTGAAGGTATCACCATAACTTAGTGCTGTAAAAGCATTAAACGAGCTTCCAGGGGATGTAGTGCAGGCTGCTTCAGTTACATCTTCTGATCAACAAAGTATATTTTGTATAACTAAAACAACCGACTTGTGATTGTTTGAGAAAACATCAACGTTATTTTAAACACGTATAGGGTGGTATTACTTTGGTGTTGTAGTTTGAGAGTTTGGTGTGGAGGATTGTTATGTACTACATTCAAACTAGACTCATAGACTCATACAGAAATAACAGATACTCGTGGACCCGGGGAGGAGGGACCAGCTTTGATGGCTGTGTTTACAAATCCACAAATCCTACTCATTGTGCCTTCAACATGGAAGGAGGGCAAAGTGACAACACAAAGATATAGTTGGTATAATTCTTTGCTCAAGTGTGGTCCTTCAGTGCCATGTTGTGCCTGTGCTCACATACCTTCTTCCCCGCCTGTTTATCCACCATGGCTCCATCTCTGTCGCTCCCAGGTTTCGCCATGGTGCGGCACCTGACTAGCTGTGACAGCTACAGCACAGTAGGTTCATCATGCACCTGGAGACCGAAAACCACAGCAATGAGAAGGATTTCATTGCCACATCACAGTCTGGCTGACAGTTACACTGGCAAGAACAAGAGGCAAGTTTAAATGCAGGTACAATTAAATTCTTCTCAGAGACCGTTTACAGGCTAGACTTTCAGCGAACGTCGGTATCACGCAGTAAAAGAGCCAAGTAAAGAAGAGTGCCACTTTTTGTTTAAGGATGTGTTTAGAGTAGATCAGTAATCAGGGATTTTTATTGAAATTTCCATTCCACTGCTTGAGACAGAACCTAAAAAAACAGCCAGGAAACAACTACACAAGACGGCATGAATCACAGCTTTAGGGACTCCGAGAGGAAAACATTTCCCCTGAATTGTGTCACTATGGTCTACTCATCAGTGTAACCAAGCTCTCTCTGATGTGGTTTGTGTCAGTGTAGTAGCACAAGTAGCAGAGTCCATCCCCGTGGGCGCCTGCAGTGACGGAGGGAAGTATAACACTCAGCTGAGCATGCGCATAAAGCCGACATGGCATGTGTCAGATATCTCGTCACATGAAGATCGACAATTTCAGTCACAAGATTCTCCGTTTTGCGTTCCCCGCTTCTTTTTATACACAGCATCCCATCAGATGTGACAGAAATGGCATCTCTTGAGCCCAATGAAAGTACCGCAAACTGTGAACTCTATATTAGGACACCTGAGGGGCACTGATGAGTTGTGAAACCGCCTCCAAAATGAACGGGACAGCCCCATTACTCAATATGCATCCAGTTTCAACTTCGCAAAATTCTATTCAATTTCTTTAGTATTGCACTTACTCACTTAACGAACAGCACTTCTACTGCGGATGACCCACTTTGCTAGAGAGTACAACTATTTCTAATTCAGGGGATTTCTCAGGGAAAGCGCTGTTTTGATTAAATAATTCAAGTAAATCAATTAAACCTTTTTTTTTTCCCCCCTCACTGGTTCCAGCTTTCAAATGTGAATATTTGCTCTTTCACAACAGTAAATTGTATATTTGTGTGTATTGTACTGCGGGTCGGACTGTGAAAGTGTAATTGACATTTTTCTTTAATATCTAAAATTGTATAAACCACACAAGGAATAGATTAAGCAAATAATTGGAAGATAAGTCATTAATAATAATTCTTTGTTGCTGCCCTAATATATATATATATATATATATATATATATATATATATATATATATATATATATATATATATATATATATATATATATATATATATATATATTTCCAGGCAGTTAAAATCTAATTAGATTAAAAAATAAAATGTTGACATAGCTCAACCCGGTTATTTACAACTTTTGTTTTTCTGTGGGTCAGTACACGTGTAAGGGTTTGAAACAGACAGCACAGCCATAATCTCAAAATGACAAGCATTGCTACTAAACCAATACTATTGAGAGGTCCATCATTAGTAAGAAGCGTGCCACTAGAAATCATTTGTATTTGATTATTTGAACAATTCCTTGGAAATGAAAAAAAAAAAAACACAAATGTAAGTGGTTGCTTTTCAATTACAACTAAGACAGCAAGGCTCAAAAAGACAAAAGTAATGTAATCTGTCAGTGGACTACAAACTGAGATCTTATGACATGCCAGTCTTATAAGACCGCACAGTCAGCAGCGACACAGTACACCGCCATGACAGTTCAATCAATCCAAACACAAGAAACACAAATCCAAAAGCATTCTACCACGGTAGTTAAACGGATCATAACCTTCAATTATGAAATTTCATCAAGTTAACAAGCCCATTCTTACACAACACCTTCACACGAGACTATTATGGCACAGAGGATTTATGTGAAAGCCACACGTCTTACAAGTTTAAGCAGATAAAGCACTCCAAGACAAAAAGGTGTTAACAGATCAACTTTGGTTGCAACCTGTTGATTTTATTTATTATTTATTTATTAAGTCTCAATTTAACTTGGATTTTCAGAATGTGAGATTCCTTGTGTTTTCTTTTTAAATGTATATGGATACAGTACATGTTTGTTTTTAGCTGCGAAAAGATAATTAGACCATTAACTGATTAAATCTCGACAGAAAACATGGAAGTATTTTAATAAAATAGTTTTAAGTCTTTTTATTGGTTTCCATTTTCTTAATTGTAAAAACGTGATGCTTTTCTGTTTTATATATAAATCTAAATCTAAATATAGATATATATATATATAGAGATATATATATATTTAGATATATATATATAGATATAGATATATATAGATATATTTAGATATATATATAGATATATAGATATATATATTTAGATATATATATATTTAGATATATATATATATATATAAATAGATATATATATATATAAATCTATATATATATCTAAATATATATATATATATATATCTAAATATATATATCTATATCTATATCTATATCTATATATATATAGCTCTGGGATTGGACTTCAGATAAAATGAAAGATTTTAAGAGGTCACATTTGTGCTGGGCTTTTATTGATAAAACATTCATCAGGAAAAACTAAAATGTGCTAATTAATATATAATAAAATGAATTTATATATATTACAACACTATTAAAATGATTACATCTTTATTAGACAGCAGGGCACATTTGAACAGTTACACAGGCCCTTTGCCTTGCCAGATAAAACCCAGTCCTACTGGTTTTCAGCACTGAATTACCAGGATAGACTTCTCAAAGTAAGCCAACATTTTGTTTCTTCAGATACCTTTACAACCTCTGCTGATCCTAAGTAATAGCACAGTGTTGACAGGTGTCGTTTTTCTAACACACAGCCCTGCAGCTCAGCTGAGGCCAGTGAGAGGTCCGTCATTAGTCAGCAGATAGCCGGTATGCAGCAGCACCGTCATTCAGGCAGCTGAAAGGGAGAATTGAGCGGCCCACAGCGAACACGTTGGTGTAAAGAGGCTAATGTAAGGGGGGTATTAAAGCAGTATGGACAGCCCGGGACCAGACCAGAAATTACGCTGACAGGACTCCAATCTGGCCCAGAGAAGAGGCGAGGAGGGTGTGACTATAATTACAGAGGTATTTGGGCACTCGCCAGTTTGGCATTCTCGTTCACTGCCGTTTCATGAGCAGCTCAGGGCTGCATAAGCCCCCGCGAGCTCTGCCATTAACCTTGGGCTGTTTCAAGTCTAGATCAAACCCTGCCTCGATGACTACTACAGTTCACAGAGACTAAGGCTGAGATGAGTTTGACATTGGATCCCGGACAGTGAAAACAACAGTTACCTAACCCACTTAATTTAAATGAAACAGACTTATCAAACTGCAAAATCACGACTTTAAAAAAGGGTGAGCGATGTACAACAGACAAATGATGTGATGCCAGAGATACTCGGGCCGTCTCATCATCAGCGATTAGTTTAATAATTCAGCAGCCAAGGAACACTGACACTGAAGAAACTGAACAAAATATACTTAAAGGCTGCAACTAATAATTATTTTTATTGACTCATCTGCTAATTATTTTCTGAACTAATAAAATAAATATTTTGCCTATAAAGTGTCAGATAATTGTGCCAAAAAGAGCCAATGTGATGTCTCTAAATGTCTCAAACCTCAAGCAGACTTGAAACAATTAGTCAATGATTCATCAATTGACAGAAAATAAATCTGCAACTATTTTTGATAAATCGTTTCTACATTTTTTTGCCCAAAATGTCTTTGTTTCAACTTCCTAAGTGTGAGGCTCGTCTGCTCTTCAACGTATGAAGAGGTGTTTATTTGAATCTTTGAGTTTTCACTGTTGGTTGGACACAAAAAAAAAGACATTTTAAAAGATGTTGCACAATGTCACGGGTCATTTATCATTTTCTAACAATTAACAGCATAATTGAGAAAATGATTGTCACATTAAAACTGATAATGATACAAAATCATTAGTTGCAGCCCATAATAATAGACCAATAGATCCAGTTCTAAAATACACCATTCCTGTGTCCAGTTCAGTGAAACCATGGTGCTAGGCTCTGTTTGCCATGTAGCCACAGTACTGTAACAGTTTTAGTGGATGACCAAAGCATGGTGGCCATCAGGGCTGGAGGTCAATTTACTTTTCAGATTATGCGATTTAAAAATATAACAGTTTCTAAATTATCCTCTTTAAGCCTGGACATGACAACCACTTGTAATGAAAAATATGAGTCTGAATATTTCAAATTTTAAATATCCACCAAGTGAAGTCAGTGAAATCCTGAGTTACGTGTGCTGGCTGCACTGCTGGTCCCTCGGAGAAGCAGATGCCTCCCTGTATTTATTTATAACCTGGTGTTCCTGCACTTAACTCCACTGGTTCCTGACTAACAACAATAACAACCATTTCCCTGTAGTGATGGAGCATGTTGGCCCTGACAGCTGAGCGGCCGCTCCGGTGCTGTCCTTGCGCGAGTGCAGCGGTTTGAAAAGTTGGGGGGGTGGTGAAGAGTGTGGTTGGGATGTAGTTGGGCTAGATGAAGAGCACACACAGTACAGTAACCTGATCCACAGACTGCAGGATGGGTAAGGGAGGGAAGAGGGCTAAGAATAGCACAGAGCCTGACAGAGCAGCAGCATTACTTCACTACAGCTTCCAGAGTACTCCCTGCTGCGTGCGTACACACACACACACACACACACACACACACACACACACACACACACACGCATGCATGCATGTGATATTCCCCTGGTCTCCCATGTTGCTGCACACAAAGGAACCTACAAGAAAACAAACTCTGAATGCATCGCTGTGTTTAAAATGTTATAGACCAGTAGAAATAAAAGCAAGTGGATTATTTTTAAATCTACATTAAAGCGAGGAGGCAGGTTTTCCGACAATAGGAGGCAGGCAAATCCTGTAACGCGCACAAGGAGACACACTACGCTTGCTGCGACAGTAAACAGCCGGTCACGTGGTTGTGGTCCTGTATGCCGTCAGTTTAAATGGTGGGGGAGGTCTCTCTCAGCTGCGCATCCACTCCCAGCCTTCGTCTCCTCCATCTCCTCCTCCTCCTCCTCCTGACTCCCTAATGAGTAGCAGGACAAAGCCAGGCGCAAAGGCCCCATTATCGAGACTACGGGAGAGGGGCAGAAGAGGCAACAACACCCAGCAAAGAGACAGCCATCTTCAACATGATCACACACACACTAACAGCATACATGTTTATATAATGTACCAATGCATGTGCCTGAAATGTATGAATTCCTCGCACTGTGCACGCCAATTCTGTTATGTGCCTTAGATGTGTCCAATTATGTTCCTGTTGACAACACAAAATAAGAAGATAATCGTATTCTTGAACATGTCAGTAATCCAAATTATTGTTAAAATTATGGAAAATGCATCAATTTATCCTGTAAAAACACCAAATATATGATGGTTGAGTTTATTATTAGTCTTTATAAAATTAACATTTAGTTTTTGCCTGTATTTAGATTAACTAGGGAATTTTAAAACATTAAATCAAAAGATCTGATAACTTGTGGGGTTTTTATTTATGTATTCAATATTTATTTAATAAAATAACTGGATAAATTACTGATGGAATGAAGAGATAGTTCCAGCAATAACCCCGTAGTAATATGTAGAGATGTCACGAGAACTGCACCTTAGGTACCATCAGGGCTCGAGTCCAACAGCATCCCGAAAGGACACCGTAATCTTACAGTCGACACATCCAGGGGACGAATCCTTCCCCCCCCCCCCGATAATGCTAAACACACATTCTGTGTTGAAATCGGCAGGAGGAGAGCTAGTTAACGCTAGCTGTTAGCAGACAGTAAAGAAGGTGCCATTGACATGCATTATGGTGCGTTTAATCTGAACGATAATAGAGGATGTACATTACATGGGATTTATTGTGTTGGACTGACAAAACACTAAGGCATTTAAAAAGCATCAGCTTCGACCGAGAAACTGGGATTGACTTTTACTATTTTCTGATATTTTATAGACCAAACGATCGTAGAAACTAATCAGAAGATTATTCAATAATGGGAATTGTTTGTTGCAGGCCTAGTACATAGCATAGACCAGAGTACCAGAGTTAAATGCACAAAATCAAAACGTTTTATAGATTTACAATCAATAGAGTCTTAACTGTCTACCAAATGCAAAAGCATAAAATTGCATTCACAGAACAAGTGCAGCTGTCTTTCTCCAATCACTGGGTCATCTGAATTTATTTCGACATGGACAAACAAACAGCAAGTGACACTGGATGCCTCAAGGCGTCTGTTCACCTCTCCCTACCCTAACCCCAGACAGACGAAACACGCCTCCTCCAACCAGAATGTCTGGACTTCGTTCCAGTGGTTGTTTGGTTGCATAAATGAGGCAGCCATGTTCCTGGGAAGAGGTGGTGAGGATCTGATTGAACCTCCCCCACATGGGAAAAGCATGGGTTACCATTGCCAATTCATGAATAGGCACAAAACAACTGGATGCCAAAATTTCAGAGGCGGAAAGATTTTATCAAGGCTCCAGCCACCCTTACAGATGGCATTTGGTGGATAAAATTAAGCCACCTGGTCAACTGTCGAAATGTTTATTTGATGAGGTCCACAAGTGTACCAAATGGTCAATTTTCTGCCCAATTGAGAGAACATCCAGCACACTCTTCAATTAAATTAAAGGACAAATCATGTTCGTTTGTCAAAAATACTTTCAGGGCAGCAAATTTTCTGGCCTAATTCATAATAATCCAAGCATTAAGCTGTTGTAAGACCCAAACATAATGTACTTTATGTGTCCTAAATGTGTATTCTTATGTAAGATTGAGTGCTGAACTGTCTCACAGCCTTAGCCATCACTTAAAAGCTTCCATAAAAAAAACAGGAATAGCCCTACATTTACAAGGGAGAGGCTCAGGGCATGGCTTCGTACACAAATCAAAAGCCTCATAAAATAGCCTAATGTTTGTACGCGAAAGGCGTAAATAGGGTTAACTTTACTGGCAGGAGAATAAGGCTCAACGCACTGAAACACGGCTATTAATATTGGTCCGAGAGCCTTAAGAAGCCTACCACCACCACTCTGAATGTAGGTTAATGATCAGATACCCAAGCAGTGGACAAGAACAATGAAGCCTTTACTGATTATGGGTTAAAAAAGGAGGGGTGAGGGAATGCAGGAGGGATTAGAGCAAAGGTTAGGACCTAGGCGTGGGTCTTGTTCCTTTTTCCACCACAGCGCCGAGCTCACATGACTGGACAAAACACTGGGTAACTGTTGCTGTTCAACGTTTAAGGACACTTCAATATCTACAGCAGGCATTCAACAGTAGCAATTGAGAAACCTTATTCACAATTCCTAAATAGCCCACATGACTATAAAACAAAACATCTCTAACAAAATGTCACAACCTCAAGGTATCCCCCCCCCCCCCCATCTACTGGGTTCATGTGAGCAACTAGCAGGCCTCAATCTGAAAAAAGAAACCCATAGGAGGGAAATGTTGTCAGTTTTCATCATGACATTCAAGACGTGACTCCATCTACACCTGCCACATCCTATTAGGCTTGATGAGATGTCGATCCGATCACAGGCTCTGCCAAAACCACAGCTTTGCAGTGCCAGAGTAAGCCTCGGCAAGGGCAGCGTGTAAAAGTTGACACAGCGACTCCGTCTTTAAACTGGACGGAATACACGGATCCTGAGCAAACAAAGTCTTTAAACAACAGTCATGCAGCATGAAGATTAATAGAAGTTTCAGTTTACTGCATTCACCATCGGGGACTTTCAAGATAATGCAGATAAACAAGTCATGCTCTCTACAGAGCGCACTCAGCAAGTTAACTTCTACTACTTTATTGTGAACATTAATAATAAATAAAAAAAAGTCAACACACAGGTTGACCTTCTCCCCAGTGTTGCACAATGGCACACTGACCAAACAGATCATTTGCCAATAAAGCAGTGTATACTCGCTACTAGGGAAGAAAACTATGAGGAAAGAAACTCTATTTTAAAACTGGTAAATACCAGTCCAGCTTTTCTCCCAGCAAGAAACGATATCTGTTTGGTAATTGGGATAGGGTTGCAACTAATGATTTGTTTATTTTTATTTTGCAGATGATTTTCTTGATTAACTGAAACATGCAGATCATCATTTTACAGAGCCCAATTAAAATAGCTTGTTTTGTCCAATATACTGTCCAAATGTCATGATGATCACAGAAGACTAAGAATTAAAATTCACATTTGAAAAGCTGGGAGCACAGAATTATCTTTGGTAATTTTACTTTAAAAAAAATAAAAGCCAAAACGATTGGTCAACTATCTAAATTGTTTACGAATAATTGCTTTTTAATTAACTAAAATCGAGTAATAAACTAACCGTTTCAGCTCTACCATGGTAAATATCGGCTGCATTAGTAAATGTGTCTGTTTCTAACACTACAGTCTGAATGCAAAAGGAGAAGAGAAAATATGATGCATGTAATATTGATGTATTTCTATGGTGAGCACAACATCAGAACCAGCATATTCATATCTCTATATTGATTTGGATTCTCAAGTATTAAAAGATGGAGGGGTAAAGGACAAAGAGATGAGCTTCTGTGTCAAAGAGGCAATTTTAAAATTTGATTGCTGTGATTATTCGCTGCATCAGGACAGTGCCTGCATTTTAAACATGAAACCTGGGTCATTGAGGATATAAAAACTGGTCCGACAACCTCACATTCAACAGTCCAGTGCGCTCCGTATATGTAGACACAGTAAACAGAAACAAAGTAACCGCAGACTTTATCGTGATTTCAGATTTTGTGTTAAGGATCGCTGATAATGGCAAACACTTATCTATCCCAGTATTCTAACCCGGGTCTAAATCAATGGCCGAAAAACTATTTCAAACTGTAGTCAACAAATCAATGCATGACATAGTATAACTCTTGGACTGGGGGGCCTTGAAGCCATGAGACATATCAGATCGCTAAGTAAACATAGCCACAAAAGGGCTAACTGTTATAACTGGGTTGCTCTGAATCTAGATTTAAATATCGTTCAAGGCTTTTTTTGTCTGGAGGGAGGACGGGCCAGAAACAAAAGGAATGCTCTTATCTGGAAATGAAAAATGTAAGAACAGACAATTACTCCTGCGTTATGCAACGATGGGCTGCTGAACAAATACATACTCACTGATGCAACTTCACGCTAATACTATAATCAAACTTCAACAATTAAAATCTTTTTCAACCTCTGCTTTTTGTATTGCACTGGTATTAATTTATTCTTAAGATTAGAAAGTTAGCTGAGATCTTCAACATTATCCTAGATACGGAGTCATTTCAACTCTTTTCTCTCTGAATTTAGAGACCGTAAAGAAATTAATTACATTTGGGCTTTCATTATATTCAACACGCAACTGGAACAGTCTAATTATAACCATATTTACATTACTCTCAACTCTATAATAATATAAACAATGGCAGTTAAACGTTTCATGCAATTCTTTTTAATGTTTTCCCCAATTCCTATAAAAGTTTAAATCCCTGTAAAGCACTTCGAAACTGCTTTGAGTATGAAATGTGCTATATAAATAAATGTGCCAGACTACAGCATATGGATTAGGCTAATACAATGTTAATGAGCAAAAATATAATGCTGTAATGTCAAATGTTAAACTATGTTGTTGTAAATAATGGTTAGTTGATAACACACACAGTCTAAAAGCAAATGATTTATAATCTATTCTTGAAAACAAGTTTAACTTTCATGTACACGGTCAATGATTAACCACATTTCTGAAAAGGGTCCAGGTCAAAAAAGATCAGAGAAATGTTTAAATCTACACAGAAAGGGTAGTGCAACAAACCAGATGAAAAGATTTGCACAGAAATCGACGCGTGAATGAACTCATTAACCTATTCTGCAGCAGGAGGATCCTCGCGCATCAGAGAGCATGGTGACCGAAGGAGCCAGAGTAAACAGGATATGATCGCTTTCTTTGGCATCAGTAAAGTAAAAGCAGCCCAGCAATGAAGAATGTAAACCACATGCCCATGATCAAATTATCTTTTCCCCCTCTTAACTATCAACGCTCACTGTTATCTCTCCTACTTTTCATTCATAAAAAAGGAAACTTTAAGGGCTCATTAATAATTAAAAACCTAGAACGTTGTAATATTGCAACCCAACTTTTCCTTCTGCATCGTCATGCTGTATTCGCCTGCAGGAAGGTCACAGGCTCTCAAAATTGCCAGTCTTTATAAACACATGGTGGATTATCGAGGCAACATCAGCCGTTATACACCGAGATACTGCACTCAACGTACCAAACAAAAACAATGCTCTACACACATTCAGCTGTTGGCAATGACTAGCACATGTTGTGTAATCAGGAGGCTCTACCCTCTTTACATAAAGATACACACACACACACACACACACACACACTTGCTGGGCCTCTAGAAGACGCTGATACTTGGCTGCAGATGCCAAGCTAGAGGCACTTTATATCATTAATGGCACTGGTGCTTTTACAGTCGCGTTTGAAAACACAACGCAATAAATGTGACTTACAACTTGAAGTGAAAGTGATACAGAGCAGTATTTTAAGATTCTGGAATAGGAGGAAACAGATTATTTCTGCCTTTGACTCTCTGTGTTGTGGGCTTTTTATTACATTTATTACAACGTTTCCCAAACCTTCAACATAACCCAGTTTGAAGAAATCTTAAAACAAGAGGAAAAACAAAAACTGACCGTTTTGGGGGTTTTCCCTGAAGATACTCCCCTGGTGTGATCACTCAAAACAAAAACAAAAAAAAGAGGAACTGCACTCATAGTATGTTAAAGGCTAATAATTTCACAGCTTTATTACAGCCAGAATTCATAACAGGCCTGTGTTGATTAAGTGCTGCAAGATGGCAGAAGGATTAGACTTAGAAGACAAAATATAAATCCAAACATCTCATAGCCAGCTAGGCTAAGCCGCTCATGAGAAAGGTCTTTAGCACAAAGGGCACCAACTTTAGGAGTCATCCAGATTCCTCTTATGAATCACTTGAAGGAGAGCCCAAATATTCAGTGAGCTGAGGCGCACACTTTAGGAAATTAGTTTGTCCACCATGACTGACCTTAATTAGTGTTATTTTATACACATTTCCATCTTTTCCCCAGGTAGAATAATTGCTTTACACTTTCTTCCATTCTGGTGGCATTTATACCCCACCACCTCCTCTTTATTGTAAAGGACACTTTCAGACCGACATCTTATTTTCCTTTTCTTAAACTACTAAATATCCCGTGAATGTGTGATGCACAAAACTATATATCTATCCTATTGAGGTATACAACAAACTACTGTTATATGTTGGGCACAAAAGCAAATAAATAAAAAGGCTAAGTACATTATGTCTTATCCATCCATTCTGAAAACTGGAAGACAAATCCATCCCAATGAAAAAAAGACAACTCCTAAAGCAGAGCACAAGGGAATATTGTATGTCCTTACATAATTGTTCCAGCTTTACAGCGCCAGTGGTCTCTTAGTGGCTCTCTAACTAAGAGGCTTAAAGTCGGTCTGTAAAGGCTACAGTAGCCATGGTATGGTATCCCAGCTACATTTACAGTAGTTTTCATTAGTTGATTCAGCCAATAATTGTACTACTGTATAAAATACTACCATGGCAAGAATACAAATAAAATCCCAGTATCAATCATGCATCTACTCCTTCGTATAGGACGGCAATAAAAGTGCATTAGCGTTAGTGGGGAGATCCTCACATCAAACCAAATGCATCTCCAAGCTGCACCAACAAATGATGAATGTGCGACTACATGAAAACAAATCGTCTGATAGAAAGACGGCTGGGTAATAGTGAAAGAAAAAGCTTCGGAGGAGCTGCACAACCAAGATCAAAATGAGTCAGTCATGGAAAACCTTCTAGAAATGATGAGCCGAGAAAATAACCATATCCAACACCAATTCCGACAAAACACCCTGCATTCTCACAGAACAAAAAGCACATGCTCTGTTTTGGGAGCCACTTTGCTGTGAAAATGACAATCATCAGTCAAGGTCACCCAATATCTTGCCATTGGCTGTTGCTAAATTCACCCTATACTTGTAGTGTGCATGGAGATTTAGTGGTTGCAACTAGAATGACAGTCAAAGGTACATTCTTTGAAAGTAATGTTTTACAGGAGATGCAGTATCACATTACACGCTTGTTGTAATGTCTAGGGTTGGGAACCGAAACTCGTTTCCAAATAAGAACCAAATCCAAAATGAGAAGAACCTCTTACCCATAAAAACAAATGGAAGACATTTTGTTTCGTCTCTGCACTATAGGAAGATTAATAAAAGTTGACAAAAATGGTGACAGTAGCAGCTTCCCAAATTTAACGGGACATAGCTTCAATGTTTTGAGAGCAGCCTCCATCTGAGTACTAGGTGAGCGGTGTATTTCAAATTAACAATTTCAAGTGTGCATCATTTACCGAAGCAATATGTTTAACCACATGTACAGTACAGCATAATGCAATGCACTACATTGGTCCTGTATTAAATACTACCTTTGTCTAAAAGGTTTGGGTTCAACAGATAAGTGCGACACACCGAGCGAGTAGAGCACAAAGAATGTGTCATACAGATCTCAGAAGTGGTAAAGATGTTGACAGTGGCGTGTCCTGACGTGTTGTGTGACACGTCTAAGACCAAACAACTAAACTGAAGCTTTAAGCAAGAACGCAACATTTTAAAGGTAGTTGTTATTGCACGGCAGGCGTTTGTATTTTTCTGGTTACTCCGTGAATGAGTATTTATTATGATAGCATTTAACCATAAAAGAAAGGTAGTTATATACATATATTTTAACAGTGAGACTAGCCCAAATGGATAATAAAAAGCAGGCGATGCTAGTCTATTTGTTTGACATTTCACCATAAGCACCAACCTGAGAATGCCCTCATAGGCTACTTTGTATGAGTGAGCTAGTCACCGCTGAATCTGACAGCTGTTGAGCAAGGAGGACGATTTGTTGGAGACAGCACATACCTCGATAAAAGCCCAACACTCTCCAGCGACATTCACTGTGTTCGCCCGGCCGATCTGATCCCACAAATGGGCTTTTTGGTCTTTGTTATGATCGTGTCTGTGTGTAGTGGGCGCACAAAAAAAGACGTTTGGTGAGCATTTTTGCGAGGCGCCCGTATATGCTCCCATTGAGAACAATGGAAGAGACACTGGTGCTCAGAAAAAGAAGCTATGTGGACATACGTTCTGATGCAGTTGCTTCAGATTTGTCGGCTGCACATCCATGTGAATCATCTGTTCCACCACATCCCAAAAGTACTCTATTGGATTGCGATATGATAACTGTGGAAGCCTTTTGAATAGAGTGAACTCATTGTCATGTTCAAGATATCAGTTTGAGAGATGATTTAAGCTCCGCTTTAATGTCAAACATCTATAAAATAGCAGAAGATTGAAGTGTCAGAAAGCGTAACATTCCAGAGCGACTGCAGAAAGTAAAAGACAACACCTTCGGCCACAACGACGCATGAAAAAGCTACTGGGGTACTGATAACAGCATATTGCAATCCAAGAAACTGTTCGGTGATATATTGCAATATGAATGACATGTCCTTACCCTATTCTTACACTACAACCTTTAGCACTGTGGGTCTTCTCGTCCTTTCTCAGCCAAATCACCATCTGATGCCTCTGCAGTTGCAAAGTACACCTGCGCGATCTTCATCCATTCTCATGTCCTTTTTGTTGGGACTGTAAATAGAGATATTTGCACAAACGTATCATGGAAACTAAAAGAATACCTACTTAGATCGACTCAAAAAACATGTTTGGTAAAGTGGGAGAATCTGATTACACTGGTTGTGCAGACCACCAACTCTGGCAACAGATACCATGCTTGCATCTGATACGCCATTATGCTAATAAGAGAAGAATAAGATGCATTTATAAAAAACGCAGTCTTTAGTCTCTTTACTGCCAGGGCTATGACGAGAAACATTTTAGTTTAGTACCTATATAAAAAAGGTACTGAAACACCAAATGTTTGCGAGCTAATGAATAATGCATTACTCACCAAATTCTTCCCTAACATACATCCCTATATCATAATATAATTTCAAATATAATTGCTGTTAAGTTTTGGAAACAAATAAATATCAAATGAACAAGATTATTTATAAAGCACTTTGTAATTATAGTACATTTCCTGGTCATTACGGATGACATTTGACCGTTAGTAAGTCCTTTAGATTAGTAATATCAAAACACGATGAGTCATTAAAGACTGAAAGTTTGCACGTTGTCAACCCCGAGTGCATTATCCGTCAATTAAATAATTTAGTTCTTCCTCTGGTTTAAGGTGTGATAACGAGTGAAATGACTAGTTTTTAATGAAAACCGGCTAAACTTTTCACCTTCCACGGCACTTTGCTTGACAACCCTCCCATACAGCTTTTTAAAATGAGTTTATGCAAAACCCTGTGAGAATATGTGGCGAGTAATTAGACAAAAACACAGACGGATGCCACCACCCAATCGTCACACAATATACATGGTAAATTGCCGAATATTGGTTGGCTTTGATGTCTGTGAAGCCAAATGGCAATATAATTTTTAAAAAGGTAGGAAGAAAATCTGTTGTATTGCTTTTTTGTGGTTCTAAGAGAAATACATGTTATAATAAACAGCTTGTCCTGTTGCAATCATTGAGTTAATGGAATAATTACTCAGTGATCGTGGCAGGTTTTCCAATGTATTGTTGACATAAGCCATTTCTTCTTGATCATTTTTCTTCTCGAGTTTTGTGATCACAAGTAGAGCTCAGTTACAGAAAAGGAAAACTGATCTCCAGCATGGTTTTGCATTTTTAGGCTTTATCTGTCTTTGCCTTATAAAGGACATGAAGTATTTTTCACATCTGACAAATGCTGTCGTATTTAGCATATTATGTGAATAATGTATTTATACTGTTCGAATAATCTACACTCTTTATTTATTTATAAATATATATATATAATATATATATATATATATATATATATATATATATATATATATATATATATATATATATATAGATAGATGTTATAGACAATTGTGCCACGGTTTGTTACTGCTTCTGGTGTATAGAAGATTTCAGTGTGTGGACATGCTGTCCCTACAAAATAGCTATTTCACTTTTGGTATTTCAAAATGTAAAAAGGGTCGACGTTTTGTAGGTTCAGATCGGTCGCTGCACGGACAGCCATGTAAAAACAGGCAGCTTTTGTATAAGGCAACACACCCCCAAGATGTCAGTCATTGGCAGGGAGGCGCAAGCTCCTGCTTATATTCAAGCTATGCTAGTTCCTTGTATGAATAAGCAAAACATAACTATATATATACACTAGATTTAGAATAACTATTATCCTAACAACTGCGCTGGGTGTAAATAAATGGTGGCGTTGGTTAGATCATTGCAGACAACAACACCCACCTCACGGTAATGTCGCTCGTGCTTGCCGTCAATGCACAGCCAGCAATATGTTGTTGAGCGCTTAAATGCTGAACTTGACTGAGGTTAGTAAACATAACTGCTACATTATGTCCTGAAATGTGTCTCACGGGTAAAACATGTAGTGCATTGCCATTATGACAAATATAAATAATATTTAAGTTTTAATAGCAATATTTAACACGAGAGCACAGCACAGCCTGAGACAAAAGCCCACTGCAGCCCCTTCACTGCCCTCACAACGTTCCCCCTCCCCAACGCTTAATCTAGCTAGCTAGCAAGCTCGTTTCCAGCCCGACACAGCAGCCTCGCTGGCTGGGGCTAACCCTCTGCTTCGCCCCGACATTTTCCTATCGGCTTTCGGTCCTCTCGCTTCAAAAAGGCAGCGAGCTATTAAACGCAGACAAGGGTGAAATTCCAGTTAGCGAAGTAGTCAATGTGTGTAACGCACGTGGCACACAACTATACCAAGCCCACGCAGACACATAACATTCCATTTTCGCACGCAGTTTACTTCACGTTAGCTTACCGTTAGCCTGCTCGCTGTAGCCAGATGGCTAACGTTAACTAGGATCTTTACCCCCCTTAAGATTCAATCAAACAACAAACCTTGTGTTGTGCTTACCTTCAAACTGGGTCGCACGTATCCCACGGACTCATTCAGGTTCGGCTATATGTGAATATTGCGCAATATAAACAGTTATTCCCTAAATATTGGACGTTAACAGTAGCCTACGGCTGTGTGACGTTCATCGCTGGTTTTGAAAACATCCCAGCCGTTCGTCGCCCGTCCTCTCCGAGAAAAACCCAGCAAAACATGCAAGCCTCGCTCTCATTGGTCGAGGAGAGACACGTGACCGCGTGAGCCCAACCGAGCTTATAAGGTCTCCGTCTGCTGGATAGACTGTAAATGGGTATGTGTGGAAACAACGATTTAACTCTTTGTTTTATCGATGCTGTGAGTAAATCCCCACCTTTAATGTTAAGAATATGCTCTGTACTTTCACACTTTGTCAGCTAGTGCCGTGTAAAACATCTGTTGTTCGGTAATAAGCGTGAATTTGGGGCTAAGGAGGGAGATCAGTCATGGGCACTTGACGTCATCTTTTCCGTTGCTGTGTTGCGGTTAGTGGGAACTTTCTAGAAGATCACGGTTTAGATTTAAAGGTGGATCCTATCTTTCATGTGGTCATAGCTTAAATAAATTGGCGACAATTTCAATTAATAAAGTGATCACGTAAATTCGGCCCCCTTTTTTTTTTTTTAGCCCGCCAACTCATTGTGTCAGGCGGCTTTGAATTGGTTGCGCAGTGACATTTGCATCATGGAGTATGTGTTGAGCGCATGCGTCATGGTGCATAATATTATATGTTGCAGAGCAGGCTTGTTGAAAGTCGCAAGAGGAAACCGGGGTGGGGGAGGGGCACCGGCTAGACACGTAAAACGCCACCGGGGCGGGATAGAAATGACAGGAGCAGTTGTAGGAAGAAGGGGGTTTTGAGTTGAAAAGGGTTTATCATATAATAGCTTGACCGGATTAATTTGGAAGATATCTGGAATTCATGAATGAGACAAAATATTAATTGGACGTGGCTATAACATAGCAATTACATTCACATAGTAGAAAGTTGTAGCCTCCAATTAATGTGTGAATTTCAGATGTATTCATCTAAATTTAAGTTTAGTTATTCATAATTAATTTCTATTTGAAACTAGGATGATTGCACTGGGTAGTCTTGAATGAATTGCAAAGAGCCTATCTGTAATATGAATTCAGTCACTTGTATGTGAAATAATTACTTAAATTAGACATGTCTGCTTTTTTTGTGACCAAGATTGCATTCATTTATTTCTATTTTGGGGATTGGACTATTATGCAAACATTTTTAATGCACTACTCCTCAAAATGCATGTATATACTGTACAATAGCTTGACCAGATATCTGGAATTCATGAGATAAAAGTACTAATTTAACATGCCGATAACTGCATTGTCATAGTGCTCTTTCAAGATACCAGTAATTACATTATGATTACTAAGATTTATTGGTAATTTTGTCAATAAGTTGTAGCCTCCCATTAATACCACATTCTATAGTTTGAGAATGTGAATTGTTCATTTGAATTAAGACTAGTTGAAATACAAATTCAAGATATGTCCAATTCAGTTGTGAGTTTTTATCATTTCAATTAGAAGCATGTAATTATTCACAATTCTAATATTGCTTAATTTATTTATGAATTGTTAAAAATTGCACTGGCTAGTCTTGAATGACTTGCTGAAGCTGGTCTGTAATACATATTCAGTCGAGCTAATATGTGATAAAAGGATTTGATGTTATTTTAACATTAAATCTTCCTTTGTATTAAATTATTTCTGTTTTGGGGTTGGACTGGATTACAAACGCGTTGCACATGACTCTTAAAAATGCATCTGTGCGTACTGTATAATTGATAGTGAAGTAAAACCCTTTATAAGCTTGTCAGAGAAAGCTGTCACTAAGAAGGGTTGACAATGGAAACTGCGACATAAGCTTCTTTTCTTTGATAGCAGCAGCATCATGTGGTACAGCGAGATGATATTTAACTAAGTAGAATAGTACTTTTCTCTAAAGCTATGTTACAGTCCAGCACAACGAAATAGCATCACTTAACTGTAATGTATTTTTAAGACCTGGAAATAGATCATTCTGGAGAATACCAGATTTTTAATGGTGCCTATAAGATACCTAGTTTCAGGACTATGTATTGTTGTATAAGCTCTATTGTCACGTGTGCCTAATAGAGCTGTAGTTTCCACACGTCAAATTATAAATATATAACATTAATTCAGTTATATTGCCTTATTGGAATCCTGTCAGTGACACAATGACACCTAGAACACAGGTATATGAACAATTTATTTACACAACATGTTTGAGTTAAGCATAATATCAGCTTCAGGGACAAGTTGGTGGCCAAATGTCTACAGGTCCGCTCTTACACCAAAGCCCGGTCCTGTAGGAGGCTCTGTCAGAGAAGTCAATCCACCTGCAGGCTCACAGGACAAACGCCCGTTCCTGTAGAAAAATACATTTTAAAAGTCTCAACGTGCACATGCAATGTTTTAAAAAATTCTGCAAAGAAATTTGATTATTCAACCAGAAAATATAATAATTGATTCATGATGATGATTTTGTTTTACCTTGGCCCAGGTGGTGGGACTCTGCCTGCTTTAAGTTCATCAATAATGTCGTCAATGTCCTTAGGTGTGAGGTCCTCCTGAAAACAAGAACAAAGCAGAAGAGTGCACCGACCTTCATTACTAGTTCATTACAGTGTTTGAGAGTGGACAAAGTTGAAATACTACTTTTGCAATATTGCAGGAAGCTTAAGATGAATAAAGCAAATTCTAAAAAAAAGCAATATATTTTTTCAGACATATTAAAGCAGGTTTTACACAGTCAGTCAAAAGGTTCAGACTTCCTACATAATAACTCTTTTCTCATGTCACAATAACTGTTGTTGGGGATAAATGGACATGCAGAAGACGTGTGCCCCGTGATGCTTTAACAGAAACAGTAAATCAGAATGTCTAAATGTTGTGTGCTACAAAAATAATTAACTTGTCAGTTCAACTCTTCATAAAATAACATTATTGCTTTCCTAAAGTGAGTGCTAAAGAGGTTCAAACTTTTAAAAAAATAACTGAATTTGTTTTAAAAACAGGAAGCAAAGCAGCGCTGTTACTTTTACACCAACTATTGATGAATGTATAGTCTTACAACAACACTAAAAAGGGCTACTCCCTTATTGACTGTGTTAACGTGCATAAAGACTGAATCAGGCCTTTACATTGCAAAACAAACCGGCTGTTTAAAAGGCATATATATGTGCAGCTACAGTAATGTTACCTCGGTGCTTCTCCCAAGCTTTTCTTTCCAGCTTTAGAAGCATTAAACCTGACGTACGGGCTTGTTTGCAAACTATAACATCTTGAATTAAACTAAATGCATGCAATTGAAGACATAATTAATCTAATAGCCAGATACTGCGTGCATTTCTCAGGGTTAATTATTCACACAGACTGCTAAACTCTGTACCACCTTTCTCTTGGTGTTAACAGTGTAGTGTTCCTCCTCTAATGATCACACCTCAGCGATTTTTTTGGTACAAAACAAAATCCTCCTTTCCCAGTTGCATTTATTTTAATTGGATTCACTCACTTGTGCTCAGCTGCAATAACTAAACGGCAATTGAGTGCAGAATACGTTTCAGATCATGTTTAAAAACAAATGCAAAAAGAAAGCTTTTCATATCACATCTGGCTCACAAATTTGATCTTTTTCCAAACTAAGGTCATGCACCAGGCAGTTGTTATTCTAGCTATTAATTATTTAAGATTATTTTTCTGTCATGGTTCCCATTTGCCTGACAAGTGTAGACTGTACCACACCTGCATGGGCTTCCAAAGAAAATGTAGCACTCCTAAAAAAGGGTTGAGAGATGTAATCTCTGCAGACATTCTTTGACAAACTCATTTCATGCTTTAACCTAATTTAGTTAGAAGGAAGGAATTAAGTAAGGAAGCCATGTGCACAGAGTAGTAGCACTCACATAATAGTTGTCATTGATCTGGACCATCGGAGCATTCACACAGGCACCCAGGCATTCCACTTCCAATAGCGTGAACATCTTGTCTGGAGTAGTCTCTCCGACCTTGATACCTGTGGAAAAACAAATAAAGACGTGCTTTAAATTTAGCCTTTCTCCTTTGACAAGCTGCAGATTGTGTTAAAAAAACAGAACAAATATTTTTACCAGCTGAAATTACACAGCTGTGACACGATATGCAAGAAAGCCTGACTATTTAGTTGATTGAAAGAACAAACAAATATGCGAGTGTTATTAAATGCAGAAGGTTTGCAGACGTCTGGCTTTATGTATTGTTTGCTGCTACAGCTCATTGTTGTTTGAATTGCAGAGACAACTGTATATGTACATGTTTGTTCCCGTTTTCTGTTTATCTCAAATACACACAATAAAAAAAAAGAAAATGTTCATCTGCCTTTCATCTCTTCATTGGTGTCCCGTCACCGGGAGATTACAAATGTTTCTCTTACCCAGTTTGGTTTGGATGGCCTCCAGGATGCTGTCCGAGTTGCAGAGCATGCAGGGCGTTGTTGTGCAGATCTGAATGAAGTATTTTCCCACGGGCTGACGCAGGAACATCGTATAGAATGTCGCTACTTCATACACTCTCATCGGAGCGACTTCCAGCACCTCGGCGACCTGCATGGAAACAATCAGAAACATTAAATGAGGTTTCCTTACATGACACACAAGACATAGTGTTGTACAGCCTTTCATAAAAAATGTTATTCAACGGATTCAAAAATCACTGTGCCTTGTTCATGGCGGCGATAGGGAGCCATCCATGTTGCCTCTGGGCTACGTCCAACACTGGGATGGTGGCTGCTTGCTTGTGTCCAAGAGGGTACATGGAAATGATCGCCTCAATCCTCTACAGGGGAAGACAAAAAAAAAAGACACATTCAACGATGAATGAGGAAATGCTCAGAATAATATTATGCATTCATCTTTTGTACTTCAACAATTAGGACACATTTAAAAAAAAGCATTACCTGCACAGAACTGGCCAATACAGGTGGAAAATATCAGATATTGTTTAGTGCATCCCCTGAATGACTCAACACAACATTACCTTTTTGTTCTCCTCTGTGAAGTCAAAAGGAGTATCTGCGTTGTTGTCAGGAGTATCTCTGTGCTAAAACAGAAACAGCCGTGTTAAAGGACAATTAACATTGTTTACACCAGAGCTACAATTATCCTTAGTCATCTATGACATCAGCCAATTTATATTAAATCCTGTTTAAAAAGGTTTTACTCTCTTTCATGTGAGTAACAGGCATATGTGCAGTATCTAATAGTATCCGATAAAACCTATCGTGTAAGCCCACAGGGAAAACAGGTGCTGCTCTCAGACCGTTGAAAAGTTTCAACACAGATAACAACTAGTTCTGCGTCTGCACACACTGCCCCCTTGTGAGTGGCAAATGTCCTTTGTGCATTTAAGAATAAGAACAATTTGAAATGTAATTGTGTTTGAAGGTAAAATTGTTAAAAAAAACAACCTTGCCAGTTGAAGCGGAGTTGTTCAAAGACAAGTCAGACAAATCGACTTTTCCCTAATCAGAGATCAAAAACATCTTTTCTATCCAGGGACGATGAAACCATGGCATGTTTCCATTACATGAGGATATCACACGTGGTGTTTGTGTTGCACAACATGGCTCTTAATAGGCTCTGAAGGTTGCTCCCGGTCACATGTATACATTAGTTTTATTTTAAATAATATGAGCACCTGTAAATGATATGTAAACATAACTCACTTGTGGTTGTGAGAGATTTGAACACAGGAGTAAAACATGGCCCATTTCATAAAGAATAATTTAGTTGTATCGACAAGTAAGACTTCAATCTCCCAAATGTGGAACACAGAATGAAGGGAAGAAAACTGGTTTTAATTTTTTATCTATTGTACTAATTTTTATGTTTTTTGCTGTGAAGCACTTTGTATGAAAGGTGCTATACAAATAAAGCTTATTATTATTATTATTATTGTTTAATTCTGTTTCGTAAGATACCAGTCATGCACGTCTTAAATAATATAATAAAAGTAAATAAAATAAAGTAATTTTCAAACTATGTTGTATATGACACACTATGGTCACAAAAATAAAGAAATAATGGCCTGATGGAATGCCATAATACAAAGTATTGGTGTACATTGTTATGTGCATGGTATCTATTACAGTGCAGTGAAGGCCATATAGGTCAGAAATCTGCCTCACAGAATTGAAACCTATAATATTCTGGCCCCACTAACTTCAGGATAATTTATCTCACAGATTACGATATTAATATTATGAAGCACAACAGTCCAGTGCAACACTTTAAGCTAATTTATAATGTATGTGTATATTATGTAACTCACCACAAAGATGCCACCAGCTCCTGCGCGTGCAGCAGACCGATGCAGACCCCTGACCTGCCTGGCCTGCAAATACAGAGAGGAAATAGACGGATGAAATACCTGGTGGTGTGGGAATTGATACTTTCACTTCACAGAGAAAGAGACCTTTGGAGAGTACGTCTCTACTTCAGACCGCATGAAAGAACTGGTAAATGGAAACTTTAGAAAGAAAAACACAATGTTAATGTCATTGTATATCACAGAGACAGTGTGTCAAGTTCATTATTAGGCATACTTTTTAAAAGATAGAGAATTGGCATTCTGTAAATTAACAATCATAACACAATTATCAGGCCATTTAAAAAGATGAAATCTGACTGTTCTTTTCATTGAATGCAATTATTTAATTGTAGGAAGCTTAAAACATCACCACATGAGATACCCTCACATAAACATAGCTTGAGCACTAGTTTGTAAAAGTATACATCTAAATAAAAATCACACACAGACACACACACACACACACACACACACACACACACACACACACACACACACACCATCAAGTGAGTTACCGCTCTCAAAAATGTAAATATTGCATAATAATAATAATAATAAAACCAATACTAATATGCAATTGCCACATGTCCACAGTAACCTCGCCTTTGCATTGCTAAGTTTGTCCAAAGATCACCTTGTAAACGTTTGACAGCAGTAAGCTAAGTTAGCTAGCACGTAACGTTAGCTTAGCGGCCTCCACTGCTTGCCCTTGTGAGGAGTCATGGCTTTTTCCCCCCCAAATTATAGAAAAGGACATAAATACTTTTACCCAAGACCATAAGTAATATCACAAACATACCGTCTGCGATACTGCAGAGCGAACTACAGCAGACAAAAACATCTTGGGGCTTGAAGCTTGGTCCCGGTGTGTTACCAAATGGACGGGACAGCAGCGGCCGACATCAACACAAGCAGTTTCACGCTCGATTAAGTGGGTCTGACGTGAGACGCTACGTCATACGTCATACGTCAGTCGCAGTGCAACAAAATCGATCCCAGATTGAAATTTGAGATAAATAAACAAATGATGCCAACTGAACTATTTGTACATTTGTTATATAACCTGAGTGGTGGTTCATGTTGCATGTTTACTAGCGACACGTATTCCAAAGCACAAAAAGAGCTAATATTTTTAATCAAACGTTATTACAATAATAATAATAATAATAATAATAATAATAATAATAATAATAATAATAATAATAATAATAATAATAATAATATGGAATAATCTTTGAAAGGATAATAACTTTTATTTAACACTTTTATATACAATGCTACACATTTCTTCAGCAAGGATAAAGTGCAAATTGTAAAATATAAAATCGAGATACTAAATAACATGAATACAGCATGTTGAAATCAGATATAATCAGTGGGCATTATAAAATAAAATAAAATAAAAATGTCCAATTTCTATTATGCACTTTTATTTATGAAATACTAAACCAAAATCTGACACACAAAATGGGTAAAAAAAATAAAAAAAATGATAATGTTTCTGTAATTATGTAATTGTAATATTTAGTAAAAGTTAAGCAAGGATTATAATTTGATATGGCCTAAAGAACTCTCACAGCAATAGCCAATATGGATGTATAAAATCCTTCAGCTACTATTGCAAGAACATTTAGTGACAATGTCATGGCTGGCTGTCAGCTAAAAATATGCGGTTCTCTCTCTTGTGCAATCTCTTTTCCTAGAGCACCCATCACCCTCCCCGTCAAATCAAACCCACTTGTGCCTGCATGAATCCCCAGCATTCATCCTGCTGCTGCACACTTCCTCCTCCTCCACCTCCTTGCTGGGGAAAATAATGCGATCAACAGGCCAGGGAGGGCTAAACCAATGAAAAAGTGGGAGTGCCGCACCCGGCGAGCCAATTGGTTGTCCTGACCATAAGCAGACTCTGAGAGAGTCTGCAGATCAGGGATTAGAGGTGGGTCTTTATGCATGCTGAATTATGTTGCTTCAGTACTAGAGGCCTTGTAGTGTTCTTACCTTACTCAGGAGGATCCAGGCAGATCAGCAGTGACTCCAGATTAACCTATTTTCTGACTGACCCTCAGATGATATAGGCCCATCTGCATCTGTCTCCACAATGGTTGTTCCTGAATCCCAGGACAAACTGTACTACCCTCCTGATGACCTGAAGAAGAATGCTCATGTGCCTGATTTTAACTCCTATCTGACACTGTATAGGAAGTCTCTTGAGAATCCAGAAGGTAGGTCAAACACGTTTGTATTTTTAGTGCAGTGCTTGCAGGGTTTCCATGCATGCCACCTCCCTGTGAGCCTGAATGTATGCAGCATCTCTCTGTGTTTATCTGCCCTGTCTGCAGCCTGTAACACTGACATGAAATATCACTTTGTTTCAGATTTCTGGAAGGAGGTTGCCGATGAGTTCTTTTGGAAGAAGCAAGCAACAGGACCAATGCTGCAGTACAACTTTGATGTGACAAAAGGGAACATTTATGTCAAATGCATGGAAGGGGCCAAAACCAACATGTGCTATAATGTCCTGGACAGGCTCGTGAGGGAGAAGGATTTTGGTGAAAAGGTTGCCTATTTCTGGTAAGCGACAATGTCTGTCCGCCACGAATGATGGCTTTGATGGGAAGTACCGCCTGGAGGTATGTCAGGTATTCCAGTCAATAGCAACTGTTGTGTTCCCCGTGCCGACCCCAGTGCACCAAAGCAAACCTCAGCTAGTACAATACAAAGCCAGTGCTTCAATGTGTCTATCCTCTGATTCAACTGAGAACGTTTAACATGATTTGTTGAAACTGTTTTGTCAGATTTAATATGATTTGAGTAAAACTTATTTTGTAATCTAGCATTACAGCAGATTGCAACTGTCCCGTAAAACTCATAAAAACTAGTTGTTAGGTGTTTTATTACAGCACAAAAGAAAACTTCTGCTTGTATCTTGCCCGAATATTCCAATAAGAAAAGTCCAATGAGAGCCAATTGGCAATCAGTTGCAATTTTGTGGATTTAAGCTCATAAACATTCAAGCTTCTGACTTCCACTAAACTCCTTAAATTACGTTTTAACTTACAATCGCTTGCTGCTTACAGTAAAGCCGCACAGCCTCGACAAACCACAATAAAGGCTCCACTTAATGTTGTTTTGACTTTATATTATAGCACATATTTGCTCTGTCAACAGCAGAGGCTTGGCAAATAACAAATAGTGGTTCTGCAAGCTCAGCAGTAATAGGAGTTCAATGGAACTGAGCACAGCGGTGACCAGCCATCTCCCAAACAAGTGTCTTCAGGCTTTTTTGCACTACATCAAAGCACTTACTGTATGTAATATATCTGCTAAAGTGCCAAAGCTTTTTCAGCATGCCACATGAAGAGGATATTGTGTGTCTGGTGTGTTATTACCCCGTTTATATTCTAGGTATCAGTGACCAGATGGTTTGTTTTGACTACTAACAACCTATATGACTTTAGCTCACACCTTGTCCAAACAGCAGTTGCAAAACTATCTTTAACAGCAGGACCCTGCAAAAACAATCAGACACCAAAAAGTATTAAAAAAAACTGTGTGTGCTTTTGTTTGACTTTACGTGTTACTGTATTTATTGTTTGCAGCTTCTAGTTTGAGATTGAGAAGAATCTGTGTGTGCTCTGTGATGACAGGTGTCCCGCGGCTCAAGTGTCACCCTTTAAACAAAACAGTTTTTGACAAAGAAGGATTCAGATCCATCCGCTGTAGGTTTCTTGACCCTTTTCAAGAGTGTGTAAGAAATGGTTTCAACACATCAAAAACACATTTTCTGTCTCAGTGGGTAACAAATAACAAAATATCAGAGCCTTGGAGGTAATTTATCATCTACTTCAAAATGCCCTTTTGAATTGTTAAAGGTTAAAAGCAACAGTTCCTATGTGTTCTGCAAGATACAGGCAAAACAAGATATGTCAATGTCAGCAACTCATTTGTAAAGACTAATGAATGTCTACAGAATAAGTGCATTGTTTAATACATTAAGACTAAAGTAATAAATTACACAAAATGAATCAAATGCAGACAAAAAAAACAAAGAAAAAGTCAAGAAGATTTAAGAGCATAATAAATAAAAGACTGGATTGTACGGTGCATATACAACAACAGCTCAATGTCAAAAAGCAAAGGTAAACATACGGCTGCAGCTCAGCAACTAAAAGCAGCTTCACCATGTTTGGATTTTATGACTGACGACCTCAAATGATCTGTGGGTTGAAACTCTCTGAAGCATTTTGTTCACAAATCATTTGGTGATTTATAACTGAGTTGTTTACGTTAAAAGTTATTTGAGAATTGGAGTAATGTGCGTTCTTGGACTTTGTTAGATTTTAAGCAGCATCACTCTGAATGAGTGGCAGCTGTCAAAGACCTTTTTAATACCTGAGAAAATCCTATTACAGCCGTCCGGCCTGTCAGAGATTAATGCGTCAATTGTGTTTTCTAAATCTTGTTGAATTGAATTCTATTTGAATTAAAGCGGTCCAAGGATTGACCCCTGTGGAACTCCATATTTGACTTGGTTTGCTCTGATACAAGTTGCACAATATAGCAAGTAATGACTAAATAAGTGCATTTTTATCAAGTGCAGAGTTTCATCACTCGAATCATTTATTTCATCACCATCATGGCGAAAAGGTTCAGCCAGGTTTGTTCAGTGTTTTGGCTTTTGTCCCGCACTACAAGCCGGCTACCATGCTGCCACATAGTTTTCCAAACAACTGTTCTGACAAACATCCAAACCCAATATAGACCGAGCAACAGAAAGAACAGGTTGTCTCCCCTTTGAACTCAGAGAACTCACAGGAAGACCCCTGGTTAACACTGTGTAATCAACAGATACAGACTTCGTACAATCAAACAGGTTGTGTTGTGTTTCTCCTCCTGCATGTTGACTTCTCAGGGAAGGAAACTCACCTGACCACCACATGGTCATCACCTACCGCCAGCTGCTGAGCCAGGTCTGCCGCTGCGCTAATGTTCTCAAGCAAATGGGTGAGAAATCTTACATCTAAGTAACATTACATCTCTTAAAAAAAATAGAGATGACTTGATCCTTAGAAATGACCCGTAGCATCAAAAGTTTGAGTAAATTTAGAAAGAGATGAACACTTGCCAAAATCACAACATGTATCAGGTTGTGGTTTTATTTAGAGCCACAACAACCTCTCAAATATGGATACTTCCTGCTTTTCTCTGTTTTATATCATATTATAATGAATATCTTTGGGTTCTGGACTGACGAAACAAGACATCACCTTGGCCGTTGAGAAAATGGGATTTGTTTTTATGCCAATTTAAAGGCCAAAGGATAACACACGAGATGTGGCCCAATGCACCTATGGTATATCAGACAGACGTACAGTATTCACACTTTAAAGCTACATTACTTGCTGGTTTGATCTGAAAAGTAGTCCAGATTATACCCAAGTGTAATTTGTGTTATCCAAAACCCCAAATTTGCTTGTTTCCTTGTTCAAGGTCTAAAAAAGGGAGACAGGGTATCTATCTACCTTCCCATGATCCCAGAGCTGGTCTACACCATGTTGGCCTGTGCAAGGATAGGCGCTGTTCACTCCATCGTGGTGAGTAGTAGTGTTACAGACGTAGCGTCGTTTAACGTCAGCATGTTATCAAAGTACAAAAAGATTCTATTACTTCTGTGAGAAACTTCCAAGCAGGAGTCAGCCAGCATTGTTTTATGGTACTATTCAACCCAAATCTGTCATGCATATTTCTAATCCTGGTGAAGGAAGCATTCTGCTCCTTTTATCTGCGTTCAAATGAAGTAATTTCTTCAACATGTAGGTTAGCAGTGTTTGCCCTTCTCCTGTAGTTATCACCTGCAATATATGGGTCAGACATCTACTGGCTGCGTCTAGCTTGGGAAGGCATCCAAGTCTTTACAAGTGTTGGAAGCCAACACTATTTTAGTTTTTCGACCTTGCTAATCCAAGCAAAGGTTAGAAGCTGTGCTAAAAATATCTCCAGGCTGCTCCAAGATGGGCTCGCTTCATGACTCGCAAAGGCCTGTTTTTTGGCAGACTTAAGTTTACGTGACCTTGCCAGTGCTTGGTCATTGTTGTACATTTTCCAACTCTTGAGTTTTTATCATATTTGATATGAACATCACTTAGCAACATAAGGGTTTCTGGCATAGTGCCAACCTCTTGGATTTCTCATGTGCCTGTTAATATTAATCCTAAATTAGTTTGACATGAAATTAAATCATAGATGGAGCCAGACAGGACGGCCAACGCCACTCACGCACTGACATTTTGCTGAGTCCAGAGTCCTCAGTGTCCTGATTCATAATGCTGTCATCAACACTGAAACTTTATACTCGGTGAACTATTAACCTTGGCAGAATAAAAGCGTCTGGCGGAGGACGCGGCAGATGACAATCACATAAAATGTATTTATTATTTATAAATGTATTATTTATTATAAACGTCTGGTTCAGTACGTAGGATTGAACAAGGTGACTGAAATGGTAATGAGCAGAAAGAGAGACTGTGCAGCTTTAGCCTGAACTGCAGCAACTGTGGACACAAGTAATTAAGTGGTTATCATAACCAATAGAAATGATGGACAAGAGTATTTATTTCAAATATATAATATAATGTATGACATGATGACATAAAAAGATAATAAACCAGAATTATCCATTTACAAAGGTCATAAGTTTTGTCTTTCTCTTTGCGTGTTCAGTTTGCAGGTTTCTCCTCTGAGTCTCTGTGTGAGAGGATCATCGACGCCCAGAGCAGCGTCCTGGTGACAGCAGGTAGGTCCGGCAGCACCAGGAGGTGATGTAACGCTCAGGTGCTGTAAAGATGGTTTTCAGGATGTAAAGAGCTCACTGCACTCCTTATGCACACTACAAAAAAGAGCCATGAGCATAGTTAACAATGTAGGATATCACCTGATACGCTGTTTTTAAAGTCACATGTTCGAAGTTCATGGATCTGGTAGAATTTAATTTTGCTCAAATAATGTATAAAGCAAAAATTATTACCAGGGATGGTGTAGCGATGAACACGGGTTGGTAGGATGAACGTGCGGTAAATACTAATAAAATACTAATAATATACTAAATAAAATACTAATAAAATACTAACAAAATACTAACAAAATACGAATAAATACTAACAAAATACTAATAATATACTAATAAAATACTAATAAAATACTAACAAAATACTAATAATATACTAATAATATACTAATAAAATACTAATAAAATACTAACAAAATACTAATAATATACTAATAAAATACTAACAAAATACTAATAATATACTAAGAAAATACTAACAAAATACTAATAAAATACTAATAAATACTAATAATATACTAATAAAATACTAATAATATACTAATAATATACTAATACAATAATACTAATAAAGACTAATAAAATACTAACAAAATACTAATAAATACTAATAAATACTACAGACGAGAAAAAGACGAACAAAAGACGAAGAAGAGAAAGAAAAAGAACAAAAGACGAAAGAAAAGACGAAGAAAAAGACGAAGGAGAGACGAAGAACAGACGAAGGAGAGACGAAGAACAGACGAAGAGGAGACGAAGAACAGACGAAGGAGAGACGAAGGAGAGACGAAGAACAGACGAAGGAGAGACGAAGAACAGACGAAGAACAGGAGAAGAAAAAGACGAAGAAGGAGAAAATAACTAATAAATACTAATAAAATACTAACAAAATACTAATAAAATACTAATAAAATACTAATAATATACTAATAAAATACTAATAAAATACTAACAAAATACTAATAAAATACTAATAATATACTAATAAAATACTAACAAAATACTAATAAAATACTAATAAAATACTAATAATATACTAATAAAATACTAATAATATACTAATAATATACTAACAAAATACTAATAATATACTAATAAAATGCAGGGAAAAACTAGACAAAAAGCAGAAAAAAGTATAAAACACACTTAATTGTTTAAGTTTTATCTGACACATGGGTGGATATTTGGTTTGTACATAATAGTGTTTGTGAGTGGTGCGATAAATATTGAGTTAATTGTTTGACTTATGGAGAAGGGGGAGGATTAAATAAGTGTATACTTCTTCCTGCTCTTTTTCAGACATGCAATGTTGTTTATTCATATTGTTTATGAGAATCTGTATCCTGAGAGTTTGCTCGGCCTGTGTTTACTGTTCATTTGATATGTTATTGTCGTTTAGTTTTTAGTTATTTTATTACTTATTTGGTAAGTTTAAGAGTCTCCGTGTTTGAATGCGTTCTTCCTGCTGGATCACGAAGCTCCTCACCTCTCACCTCCATATCTTTGCAACATACAGATGGTGTTTACAGAGGAGAGAAGTTGATCAACCTGAAACAGATTGCAGACGAGGCTCTGGAGAAGTGCCGTGAAAAGTAAGTCTGAAAGGCCAACAGTTTCCCAGTTCTCAGTAACCGCCCTTATTTACACTAGCTGAGAGTAATGGGACTCAACTGCGGACATATGAGTCACTGGACACACACACACACATGCACACACACACAGGAAACTGCTTGTCTCCCATAGCAACAACATGAGCCCGGGAGGGATGTGTTATCAGGGATGCAGGGGTGTCATTTAAAAAATAAAACATATAGTGATATTGTCTAATATACCAAAGCCTCATGTCAAATTGCTTACAGAGCGTCGTCCAGTGTCACTAAATGCCTCGTCATCAAGCACCACGCTCTCAGGACAAAAAGTGGAGCTGCATGCAACAAACTACAGGTAGATATGTTTTAATAATGACCACCTAATATATCTTATTATTACACACTGTTCATGCTGTATATATCCAGCACAGTCATATCTTCCCCTTACCGTTTATTCTATATTTATTCTAGTTTATTCTGTATACTCTTTAGCATTTGCTTATCTGTTATGTACTATGTGCAATGACAATTACATTAAATATAATAGAATTTAAGGTTTAAGAGTTTAATGTCATGCATTTGTTCCCTGTTCTGGTGCGTGCAGACCCCCTGGGACTCAGACTGTGACGTGTGGTGGGATGAGGCGATGAGAGACTCTCCTGAAGAGTGTGAACCCGAGTGGCTGGACGCCGAGGACCCGCTGTTTATCCTCTACACCAGCGGCTCCACCGGCAAACCCAAGGTAAGATGTGCGTGTGTATGTATAAACCAGTCTCATATAGCAAAACACACTAGAGTAGCTTGGCAGGGGAAAAACAGCTGCTCATTTTCTGCTTGTAAATTGTCAGTGAAACCACATCTTTTAAATCAAAGCGTGTATTCTCTACTCTGATGAGCCTGTAATGGTGTTAACTGTGCTGGCTTTGAAATAATCTTTTTTTTTCCTCTCTTGTGAAATATAATGATTTTTGTAATGGCCATGAATACAGCCCTAGAAAGTTGAAAGCACAGCACACACACACACACACACACACACACACACACACACACACACCACACACACACACACACACACACACACACACACACACACACACACACACACTCTCACGTCTCCATCCTTGTGTACGGTACAGGGTGTTCTCCACACTGTTGCCGGGTATCTGCTCTACACGTCGCTGACCTTCAAGTACGTTTTTGACCATCACCATGACGACGTGTACTGGTGCACAGCGGACATCGGCTGGATCACAGGACACTCCTACATCACCTACGGCCCTCTGGCCAACGGAGCCACAAGCGTCCTTGTGAGTCTGAAAGAGACTTTGTTCCTTTTATTTTATTAGAAATCACCACAGTGCAATTAAAAGACACAAATGGTCCCCATTCACAGGTGTAATATGTAATATGTCTACAAACGACTCGACTTATGTTATAAATGTAGTTATTTACATGTAACGGTCCAGTATTTGGTCGTTTATTAACTACATATTTAAACCAGATGAAGGATTTTAGTCATCGGACGTCTGGATTTTAAGTTATCAGAGAAACAAGCTGTTAACGGCTTCCAAACCTCATTAGACAAACACTGATTTTCAACATGAAACTGCTTTATTTTGTGTTTTAAAACCGGTTTTACTCACCGTGTCCATTTGTTGTGGAGAGGAGGAGACCTCTGCGGATAATTCGGCTTCCGGTAAAAAAAACAAAACAACTCCCATAATCCCACACTCCCTCACAACGCCAACACACTCCATCTTTTGTTATTGTTTTGATTAAGAGTAACTCGTAGTGGCAAAAAATGACAAATTGGGCATTCAAGACCTTCTGAGAGATGCATGTGTGTGTGCGTGTGTGTGTGTGTGTGTGTGTGTGCGTGTGTGTGTGTTTTCTCCAGTTTGAAGGCATCCCAGTTCACCCCTCATGTCGGCCGATTTTGGGAGATCATTGAGAAGTACAAAGTGACCAAGTTCTACACGGCTCCCACGGCCATCCGCCTCCTGATGAAGTACGGACGGGAACCGCTGCAGAAGTGAGAGCCTGCATGTACTCATCAATGTCACAGCAGCTCAGGGAAATGCAGATTTCCAGAAGCTGCAGCAGGAGTTTGACTTTCAAAACACTGCTGGAAGTGATAGGTGCTTCAAGCGTATTTTCTTTTACTGCAGGGTCTCCCAGCTTTCATATGGAAATTTCCCATCCTTCATTTTTGAAAGCTCTCCTTCTGATCTCACATCTTATGTAACAGACTCCTCGGTGGGAAGGTGAAGAGACAAACTGTATGAATGATGATGTGAGGGAGACTGTGTTGAACATGCATGTTCAACACTAAATTCAGAAGAATCCTTAAACTCAATGCAAGGTCAAAAAAGATGCAAAGATAATTCAATGCATTATCATTCACTCACAAAACGTTAGAAGCCTTGAAAAAAGAATCGTCATCAGCTCGTCAGTGCAACACAACAGCTTCCTAAACAACCCTAACACACCGACACTGATTGTGTATCTTCCTTTTGCGAGATCTAACAATCCACGCAACAAATAAAGTTAATAAAGGTTGTGACAAGAGTCGTAACAAACCAGAGCAGTGATCAGTACCACATCATGAATAAAAGATATCTGCCTCTATCAGGTACGACCTCTCCAGCCTGAGGATTCTGGGTAGTGTTGGTGAGCCGATCAACCCGGAGGCGTGGCAGTGGTACCACGAGACCGTCGGTCAGGGCAGATGTCCCGTGGTCGACACTTTCTGGCAGACAGAGACAGTAAGTGCCATCTGCCATCGTTGCCATCTGCCTGCAATTAACACACAATTCAGCTATATTTCAGATTCATGTTTGGAGGGTTAGAATCCGTTTCATACCATATGCTGTTTAGTTTAAAAGAGTTACTTTAAAGTTTACAGGAAGTTGGATTCTTTCATATGTATCTAAGAAAACGTGCGATGATACTGAAAACATCAAATAACGGCTAATTGATTCTTTTATAATTGTTCTCGCGGAAGTCTAGATGTTGTCGGTCTTTCAGGACCTTCGCTTCACTCAGAGGCCGTCCTGACCGTAACACTACTTCAGGAGCAACGAAATCCCGGCGGCGGTTGGCGTTACCGCAGTTTTACAAGCGTGTCGGGGAACTACCATGGCCTAGCGTAAAAAATACGAAAGGCTAGAGTCAGAGTTTGGTTTGTCCGTTCTGAGCTCCTGTAGAAACATGGCGGTGCAACACGCTCCCTATGTAGACATAAAGGGCTCATTCTCAGGTAACAAAAACACGACTATTGTTAGTTTCATGTGCTGAATGGAAACATAGTTATGGATGTTATATTCCATATCTGCGAATAGATCCACTTTAATACTACACACACTGCACATTTAAGCTACAAATACACATTTCTTTGTTGTCCTGTGCCTTTAAATATCTTTATTTCTCTGCAGGGAGGTCATGTTCTGACCCCGCTGCCTGCTGCTACGCCACTGAAACCCGGCTCTGCTGTAAGTGACATGGATTATCTCAGACTCTTAACATTTGTATGTAACTCTTAAACACACCAGCATCTCATCTCATCAATACAAATAATTCTGGTGAGCAAAGGTTGGACTAAACCAATGCAGGAGATGATCCAGGAGCTGTTTAATGAGCATCAAATCTCATGTTTCAGACGTTTCCTTTCTACGGCGTGGAGCCCGTAATCCTCAACGAACATGGAGAGGAACTGGAGGGCGAGGCTGAGGGTTATCTCGTAAGTTTCAATTCAATTCTACGCAACTTTATTTATCCCTGTGATCAGCAGACACACACAGAAGGTGGGAATGAAAGAAAGAAGCTTAAACGCTTTAATAAATAACTTTAAATAGGTTCAGCTTAACACCTCACTTACAATTATTATTGGTTAATCAATCCGAACACACTTCTCGTGCTTGCTGGCATGATTTTCATTAGTAGTTTAAGTTTAAAAGCTCCTTTGAAGCAATAAAAAAAGATTTGATTATAATCAGTTTAATAATAATCGTAGATGTGATTGCACTGCTTGTAGTTATGTTTTATTTGCTTATTTCAGTCTTTTTATAATATTTGATTGTGTTTTTATTGACCTGATTTAATTTAATTGTAATTTCCACTTTGTTTAGGAAGGTGCTGCATGAATAACATTTATTATTAGGGTTATTATTTCTACTGGTAGTGGCAGTAGCAGTAACACCACCTCATGATTTGTATGTGTTCCCTTCAGGTGTTCAGGAGGCCCTGGCCCGGAATAATGCGTACTGTGTACAGAAACCACGAACGCTTCGAGAACACCTACTTCAAGAAATTCCCGGGCTTCTATGTAACGGGTGATGGTAAGCAACAATCTCCCGTCTGAACACTGAGGTTCACCCTCCTGCCGCAGATTGTACATCAGAAGAGTCTTTAATACCAAATATGTACTTGATTTCTCAACAAAATACCAATGAGCCTCTTGAGGGAGAGACAAAGATGCTGTAAAAACTCTTTTGGGGTTATGCAACTTGTTTTTTCCTCTCTCAGGCTGCAGGCGGGATAAAGACGGCTATTACTGGATCACAGGAAGAATAGACGACATGCTGAATGTGTCAGGTACTTTACTGTCTGATAAAAACCTTCACTTCAACACACATTTGAACTCGCAGCATTTCTTTTCATTTTCTCTCCCCAGAAACGTTTTGTTTAGTCATCTCTTATATGTTAATGTTTAGTCTCTTATGTCTTTGTGTGTCTGGGTGTCATTCAGGCCACCTGATGAGCACAGCGGAGGTGGAGGCGGCTCTGACGGAGCACCAGGCTGTGGCGGAGGCTGCGGCGGTGAGTCGGCCTCACAAGGTGAAGGGCGAGTGTCTGTACTGCTTCGTCACGCTCAAAGACAGCAGGGAGTTTAACCACACACTGGTGGAGGAGCTCAAGAGACTGGGTGAGGCTCAGATACAGCACGGTTTACACACTAAATCACAACAACTGTGCTTTTAAATGTTTCTTTTAATAACTTTATTCTGTTCTTTTGTCTGTCCTGGCTCATCTTGGAACAATCCATTCAAACAAATGTGATTCAAATGATAAATAAGGTTAATAAAAAGAATAGCCATTGATGATGCACAGGGTTTAGGTGTATTTTCCTCATGTAACTGTAGATAATTGGGCCTTTATCGATAGAAAAACATAAATTCATTAGATCTTTTAGTCCAATACTAGCCAACAATTGTGATAATTGTTAAATCAAGTAATTTAGTAAGTTTCCTGCTCCTCAAATGTTTCCCAGTTGACATCATTGTGCACTAAATACCTTTGAGTTTTGGACAGTTGGTCGGATAAATCAACAGATCAATTGAAAATGAAATCATTCGTTGCATCCTTCAGATGTTTTTGCTCTCAAATATGTTAAGATAAAACTTTATTGATCCCAGGCATGAAACATTGCATAGGGATAGGGATATCAGTGTATCACATTTACAACCTCCAGTTCAAATTATAGAGTTTAAAGCCCATTTATAGTGTAAATGCTTTGCATATAAGTGTGTAACTGCACACAATAATGCACAGAAATTACAAAAATATGACATCTGACATGCACATAGAAACGTTTTGAATGTGAGTTTTAATATGTTCTGTTTTAATCTCACTCCAGACTAGCTTTATTCTGTACTGATTCCTTTTCTGTCTTATCTTTTCAGTGAGAGAGAAAATTGGACCAATCGCTACGCCAGACTTCATTCAAAATGCTCCAGTGCTCCCGAAGACTCGCTCAGGTAAACGGCTCAACACTAAAGAGGTACAACCCTCCTCCTCTGCTCTCCTCCTCAGTAACATCTGTCTCCTCTTCCTCCGACTCTGGATCTGTTTTTAGGGAAGATCATGAGGCGAATCCTCCGGCAGATCGCCCGCAACGAGAAAGACCTGGGCGACCTTTCGACCCTCGCGGACCCGAAGGTGGTGGAGGAGCTGTTCAGCCAGAGATGTGAAGCTGCAGCCTGAACACACACCTCACACCGTCTCTCTCTCTCTCGTCATGCAACGATGAAGACTATCACAAAGGGCTGGTTCTGGATCAGCATCTTTCTCTTTGGGAATGAACAAAAGGGGCTGGGGTCAGAAAATTATACCGACGATCAAATCAGTGGTTGCATTAATGTAGACGTGTTAATATACGGGGCGGTTGTTGCTTTGCGTTTGGGACAAAATGTCAAACTAATTTTAGTTTAATTGCTAATATTTTCTTAACAGTCCTTCAGCTCAATGTCTCATATCGTTGGATATTGTTTTCTGACTGACACCTGATTTATATTTTCATGATACATTTCTATAACCTGAGACTGAAGTGTGGAATCTGTTTTGTGGCCTTTTGTCATTTTACCTTCAAGCTCCGCAGCTGATTGGCCCCCTCATGTGGCAGGAACCGTCCTCTGCAGCTGCTCTCTGATGATTCTTCACACTACTACCTTTTGTTTTATAATGATGCACAGGGAGCGATTATGGGGGACAAAGATCAAGGGATGCAGATAAGAAGAAAAGAGAGGATTGTTTTTATTTTAAACGCACTGGATTATTTAGAGAATGACAAGCATCAGTCGTCCTAATAAAGGAGAAAGAATATATATAATATAATACGTCTCCTTGACACCATTACGTGTGTGTGTGTGTGTGTGTGTGTGTGTGTGTGTGTGTGTGTGTGTGTGTGTGTGTGACGAGGAGAGAAACACTACGATTGGTAATATTACATCATCACACCCAGCAGCAAAGGAGGGGTTACCATGACAACCTCTTCATCTCCACCTCCTCTACTTCCCCCCAAACCCTCCTTCTTCACTATCTCTCACACACACACACACACACACACACACACACACACACACACACACACACACACACACTTTCTCCATTAAACCAACATTTTCTTGCACCATATTATAACGCTTCCGTCGGGTGCGCTTGTGTAAGCGTTGAGTTGTTGTACATTATGCTGGGAGGTGAAAGTTTTCTACTCATTAATTTATAAGTCATTAGTTATTTCATCCTTCATGTCATCAAC